>NC_083581.1:24725878-24843378 GCF_027579695.1 Neoarius graeffei | reverse complement strand
ATTAATCGTGATTAATTACAGAAATTTGTGCAATTAATTAGTTAAATTTTTTTTAATCGATTGACAGCCCTAAAATAAACATATCACAATGACCAAATCTCAGAGGGAACTAAATTTCATCGATTTTATGAAATCGAAAAGCCGTATAGCTTTTAATCTTGGAATTCCTGAGGGGGTTTTTTTCTTGCAACTTTATGGATTTATAATCTCAGAGAATATCCGAGTTGTTGTTTTTTGTTTTGTTTCTCGTAAATGTACGACTTTAATCTCAGAAATTCTGAGTTTTTACCTCCATTGACCCTGTGGTACATAATCGTCTATGGGTAATAATAAAAATAACTAGCACTGATAATCACAACTGTGCACACAGGAACCTCAAAGATGTTATATGGAGCGGGGTGTTTTAATATCTACATACAGTCTGTCAACGTGAATCAGAGGTGTGGATGTGGATCTTAATCAGCTCACCTTCAACTGAGCAACACATACATTTGCACCAGTGCAAGATGCACCATGAACCAATGTGATGCGATCTGGAGGGTAGTGCCGGCTTTTTTTTTTTTTTGAGGTTATTACATAATGCGATGTGAAAAAAAAAATCCAGGTGACTGTAAATCATGTGCTTGTTTTTTTTTTGCCTAAATATCTTTTTCATCTTGTTAATAAGACATAAGAACTTATAGCGTTGTTCATGGTGGAAACTTGGCTCATCTGTATTTTAGCAATGAAGCTTGAAATTAGATCCAGATTTACCAAAAAAAAAAAAAAAATCTGATCTAGTTAAGTGATTACAAACCTTGCTACAAATAGGGTTCAGAAAAAGATATAAAAAGATTCCACCTGCAGCTGAGGTTGGAAAATAATCCATTCTAGATTCTGATATCAATCTGAAACAGCGTCGTAGGGAAACAGACTACGCTTCATACGTTGCCTGCATTTTCTTAAATGTCTTTTTTTTTTTTTTTTAAAAGTTTGCATGGAAGAAACTCGCAACTTTTTAAAATCACTGAAAAGAACAGTATGAATCTCATCTGATTGTAATTAGAATTTTTTCAAATCAAATCGTGACCTTTTCTATAGAACGTACATTGTGTACATTGGCGTCTACTGTTTCTATAACTGTGGCCCGGGATGCCGTTCAACGTTTTTTTTCGCTGTTATTAACGTCGAAGCCATCAAACCATTAATATGTTCATCGAGTTCCTTTAATCAAGTTGTAAGTACAACTGAATTATTCTATATCCTACAAGGACACCTAAGCTGTCACTGCTTTTTAATGAGTTTCAATTAAGCTGTTATTTGCAGAAGAATGGCGCGGCGCATGCAGGCGAGTGCTCGCGGCCTAGCAAGGACACGCATAAACAAGACCTTTTATTACGGCACGCAGGCTCGATTTAAAAGCTATATATCGGATTGGGGTTGTTCGGTGAAACATTCTGCGTGAAAAGAGCGAAGTAATAATTAATAACGTGACACAAAGAGGGGAAGGGAAACCACTTTTTTTTTTCTTGTTTTGAGCGATCCTTGAAAATAAGTGAATGTACACGTACAGGAAAGCGTTTCTTTTGATTTGATCACGGTGGTCACGTCTACACATGAGCTACACGGACATTTCTGGGGTATCGAGCGCAACATTGTACCAAAGAAGACGGGGCTTAAAGGAACAGTCCACCGTACTTCCATAATGAAATATGCTCTTATCTGAATTGAGACGAGCTGCTCTGTACCTCTCCGAGCTTTGCGCCACCTCCCAGTCAGTCAGACGCAGTCAGACGCGCTGTCACTCCTGTTAGCAATGTAGCTAGGCTCAGCATGGCCAATGGTATTTTTTGGGGGCTGTAGTTAGATGCGACCAAACTCTTCCGCGTTTTTCCTGTTTACATAGGTTTATATGACCAGTGACATGAAACAAGTTCAGTTACACAAATTGAAACGTAGCGATTTTCTATGCCATGGAAAGTCCGCACTATAATGACAGGCGTACTAACACCTTCTGCGCGCTTCGGCAGCGCATTGATACGGAGCTCAGATATCAATGCGCTGCCGAAGCGCGCAGAAGGTGTTAGTACGCCTGTCATTATAGTGCGGACTTTCCATAGCATAGAAAATCGCTACGTTTCAATTTGTGTAACTGAACTTGTTTCATATCACTGGTCATATAAACCTATGTAAACAGGAAAAACGCGGAAGAGTTTGGTCGCATCTAACTACAGCCCCAAAAAATACCATTGGTCATGCTGAGCCTAGCTACATTGCTAACAGGAGTGACAGCGCGTCTGACTGCGTCTGACTGACTGGGAGGTCGCGCAAAGCTCGGAGACGTACGGAGCAGCTCGTCTCAATTCAGATAAGAGCATATTTCATTATGGAAGTACGGTGGACTGTTCCTTTAATACAGACAAAATCTCAAAATATCAGAAATTACCGGGTGCGACTTGTAGGGCTTTAGAAATGTTACCTGGTTCACAAACTAAACATATACAGTACTGTGCAAAAGTCTTCGGCACCCTTTTTTTTTCCCCCTTCATTTCATACAAACTTTGTTATGGATTTCTATTTTATGATTTCTACATTATCGAGTCAAAACGTTACAAACATTCGTTTCGTTTTCCAGCACCAAATTAAACGTTTGTGTCTGAGCAGCATGTTCCATAAAAGAGCACTATTCAGATTAAAAAGGAAAACAATGAAGGCTGGTGCAAAATGACGACGCGAGTGTGACAGTCAAAATGTCCAGAAGAACTGTGGATGGTTCTGTAAGATGCTCAGTAAAACCTACAGCTCACTTCCTTATAAACCTGCACTCATTGGACCCGAGACTATTTCTGTTTTTTAAACCAAAGGGTCGTCTCACGCCAAATATGTCCGAAATCACGCCCTACTCACTATATAGTGAGTTCGCCATTTTGTAGTGCTGTCCGAATGTATAGTGAGAATTATTATTATTCCACCCTATATAGTGCACTCAAAGTATCCCACAATGCATCGTGAAAAGTAGTGTACAACCGATGGTCACTAACCAAGCAATATATCCCATCATGCATTGCGGTCACGCTGAAAATAAATTTTTTTTTTTTTTAAAGCTGTGTTGGGGTGAATGGACGGGGGGGGGGGGACAAAACACATTATAAACGGACATCCAAGTGCAATTAAAAATAGAATAAGACAGACGGATAAAAGAATAAAAAAAAGTTAGAGCGCAGAACGAGGAATTAATCAAAAGCCTCAAATTTGATTGAACAAAAGGCAGCGGCAAAGAAGAAAGAAAGTATTCAGCCTTGATTTAAAAGAACTGAAAGATGCAGCAGGCACAAAGTACTTCTTTGTATTGATTAAATGTGGGAAATTATACGCTCAGTATAATATGGGTTTATCACAAAAATACATGCGTGTATTTATCATTTTGAAAACCCATCAGCCGACTGATCTGGCACGTTTTAATTGTGCGACAGTAGCGACGTAAATAATGGCGCGACGGAGTAGGGCCATTATTAAAAAATTTTCTGTTTCCGGTCCGCCGGCCGGGTGAGTGCCGTTTGTGCGGTTGAAATTTTTTTTTTAACGCCGGTTTTTCGACATTTTTTTTCGGGTTCGTAAATCTAAAATCGAACTTGACATTTACGCATTCCCAGGGCTTTCCACTAAAGGCCTCTGCATGCTCTTGCGACAAGGCTTTCGCAGATAGCTTTTCGCAGACAGTTGTAATTTATCGTTGAGCGGGGAGTAATAGGCGTCCGCGATGTTATTCACTGCCACAACGCAAGGGGGCGCGAAGTCGCGAAATCGCTAGGAGTAGTTGGTGGGTGTGGTTAGTGGAGTGTTTATCCTCCGGTTACTTATAATGACTAGAACTGGAGTTGTATAGATGTACGTACTTCCTCACTTCCTCGATCAACCGCTCTTCATGCTGCTCCATCTTCGCTCGTGTTTTTAAAAATGGCGGTCGTGAAAACAAACCAAACCGGGAAAGTAGGGAAGCGGAAGTGCGTGTACAGCGGATGTAGAGTGGACCAATCAGAGCCCTCTTGTCTGCGACACTGTCTGCGAGGCTTCTGCGGTGGTCACAATTTTTGGGAGGTGCGCGCAGAGCGTCTGCGAAGGTGGGGGGGCTACACAGACACTCTCTGCGACGCTATCTGCGAGGACTGGGTTGTCAGCATAAATTGGCCTTTAGGCTCATACTAGCCGGCCATGACAAATAAGTAGCCGCCGGGGGGGGAGGAAACACAAAATAAACTCCTGTGCACGCAGTTCCCAGGATTAAATGTATTTTCCACAGACCATTTATTTATTTATTCATTCACTTTACTCAAACACAAAGTAAAATGGCAGTAAATCTTCTTTCTTTTCTTGCGTATTGCATCATGAGGCATTCCTGGCTTGTAAATCTCTTATTTTCAGTGCATGACACATTCACGCAGCTGAGCATGCTATGAATTAACAACGACAACGGTCTGCAGTGGGGCTACACAATTACACACTCAGCAAACATTTCTCCATTTGTGTATGAAAATACACTCCAACCACTCAGTTTGGTTTCATTTACAACCAACGGTGTCTTTTGATGCCAGCACGTAATTGAACGAGAGAAGACTGGTTTACCGGAGAC
Source organism: Neoarius graeffei (assembly GCF_027579695.1). Taxonomy (NCBI): domain Eukaryota; kingdom Metazoa; phylum Chordata; class Actinopteri; order Siluriformes; family Ariidae; genus Neoarius; species Neoarius graeffei. The sequence continues at coordinate 24,838,769 of NC_083581.1, read as the reverse complement.
AAAATAAGCGTTATCTCTGCTTCTGTTCCCTCCCTGACACACTACTGCCTCCGCCGAGTGCGCGCGCACTCTGAACTGAATCAGCTCTGCGCATGCGCCGTGCGGCACAAAAAAATGGCAGCCACCATGAAGGAAGGAGATCCGGAGTTTTCAAACATTTGCTTAAGTGTGAAATCGCAAAATGGTATTCTAGCGAACAACAAAATAGTAAAGATTCAGAAAAACAAATCATTCAGTGATCATTTTAATAGTGTAATTTCATCCGAACTAGGCCTAACGCTCGATTTAGAACTACAAAAAGTCCGTGTATCGGACATTTTAAGTACCTTTGTAAAAGTTTTGCAAATGTTGCAGTCAGCATTTAAAATGCTAACTTAAAGTTTTTGTACAAGTTTCAGTTGATTAAACTGTCATTTTATTAAATGTGTCTGCTTTTGTAATAAAAAAGTACTGAAAGAAAAAGCAAACACAGCATTGCGATTTCTTATCCATCCATATAAAAAAAAAAAAAAAAAAAATCCCTCCCTCCCGACTGAAAATTTTTTTGCTCACCCAGTGGACAGGAAACGGATTTTTTTTTTAAGGATGGCCTAGAGTCCGGCCCTGTGTCCGAAATCGCTCACTCGTTCACTACTCCCTATATAGGGAATTACTATATAGAGGACTATACAGTGAGCTCAGTGGCAAAATGAAAAAACGCTTTCGGACTCTACTCCGTCACGCTGGTATTTACGTCATTACTGTTGCACAATTAAATCGAGCCTGGTGGGTTTTCAAAATAATAAATACCTGCATGTATTTTTGTGATAAATCCATATAATACCGAGCGTATAACTTCCCACATTAATCAATGCAAAGTACCTGCATCTTTCATCTCATCTCATCTCATCATCTCTAGCCGCTTTATCCTTCTACAGGGTCGCAGGCAAGCTGGAGCCTATCCCAGCTGACTACGGGCGAAAGGCGGGGTACACCCTGGACAAGTCGCCAGGTCATCACAGGGCTGACACATAGACACAGACAACCATTCACACTCACATTCACACCTACGGTCAATTTAGAGTCACCAGTTAACCTAACCTGCATGTCTTTGGACTGTGGGGGAAACCGGAGCACCCGGAGGAAACCCACGCGGACACGGGGAGAACATGCAAACTCCGCACAGAAAGGCCCTCGCCGGCCCCGGGGCTCGAACCCAGGACCTTCTTGCTGTGAGGCGACAGCGCTAACCACTACACCACCGTGCCGCCCCTGCATCTTTCAGTTCTTTTAAATCAAGGCTGAATACTTTCTTCTTTCCCGCTGCCTTTTATTCAATCAAATTTGAGACTTTTAATTTGATTTCTTTTAGCGCGACTGTACTGCATGATGGGATATATTGCTTTGGTTAGTGACCATCAGTCGTACACTACTTTTCCTGATGCATTGTGGGATACTCTGAGTGCACTATATAGGGTGTAAATAATCCTCACTAAGGTTTCAGACAGCACTACAAAATGGCGTCCTCACTATATAGTGCCCTATACAGTGAGTAAGGAGCGATTTCGGACACGGGCCGAAAGTGCTTTTACATTTTATCGATGAGCTCACTATATAGTCCTCTATATAGTAATTCCCTAGATAGTGAGTAGGGAGTAGTGAACGAGTGAGTGATTTCGGATACAGGGTTTTGTTTCATTCATTATAGCTTACTACTTTTGTATTTTTTTTTTAAATGTCGTAACATTTCATTTAACCTTTATAAGACGAAACCTTTATTTGTCACATGCACACTTCAAGCACAGTGAAATTCATCCTCTGCATTTAACCCATCTGAAGCAGTGAACACGCACACACACTCAGAGCGGTGGGCAGCCACACCAGAGCGCCCGGGGAGCAGTCAGGGGTTCGGTACCTTGCTCCAGGGCACCTCAGCCCAAGGCCGCCCCACGTCAACCTAACTGCATGTCTTTGGACTGTGGGGGAAACCAGAGCACCCGGAGGAAACCCACGCAGACACGGGGAGAACATGCAAACTCCACACAGAAAGGCCCTCGCTGGTCGCTGGGCTTGAACCCGGAACCTTCTTGCTGTGAGGAGACCGTGCTAACCACTACACCACCGTGCCGCCCAAAAATTTTATTATTTTTAAGCCGTTTCTGGTCTACGGCATTTCTTTGCATGCGCCTAAGACTTTTGCACAGGACTGCACATTACATATACATATATATGAGGAGAAGTCAAAAAGTTCGAAGACAGATGTTATAATTTCAAAAAAGGAATACAAAGAAGGAATTCTCCGATGGAAACGTCGCTTGCAGAAATATTTAGACTTAAATGGAGGATATGTAGAGACATAGTGTTGTTATTTTCATAAATTGTTTTGTTCATCTCATCTCATTATCTCTAGCTGCTTTATCCTGTTCTACAGGGTCGCAGGCAAGCTGGAGCCTATCCCAGCTGACTACGGGCGAAAGGCGGGGTACACCCTGGACAAGTCGCCAGGTCATCACAGGGCTGACACATGGACACAGACAACCATTCACACTCACATTCACACCTACGGTCAATTTAGAGTCACCAGTTAACCTAACCTGCATGTCTTTGGACTGTGGGGGAAACCGGAGCACCCGGAGGAAACCCACGCGGACACGGGGAGAACATGCAAACTCCGCACAGAAAGGCCCTCGCCGGCCACGGGGCTCAAACCCAGGACCTTCTTGCTGTGAGGTGACAGCGCTAACCACTACACCACCGTGCCGCCCTACGTAAATCTTATCTTTAAATATTTTCAAGCGATAAAACGTCACGTGGTCATGACAACCCAAAGTGCAGCGGCTGATCCGAGTTCTCGGTGACCTCCAGGGGAAGAAAACAAATGACGTTAAAAAAAAAAAAAAGTATCGAGTTGATTCATCAAATTAATTCTCGTGTAATTGCGTAGCACAACTTGTCATGAAACATGTCTGCAATAAAGCTGTCGAGACGCCATCAGTGGCCATGTTAAATGAAGACGCAAAAAGCATCGGGGGCTGGAGCTGTCTGGACGGCGGCCAGCGAGGTGGTCAGAACACTTGCTGGGCAAAGATTTAGCCGGAGCTCTCGAGATGCATCTTGTTCCTTTTTTTTGACTCACAGACGCTTTAATTAAACGTCCTCGCATTTTAGTCAAGGCTGAAACTGAACGATAGTCTCAAATTAAAAAAATGTGACATACGGTCTCGGATCATGTTCTGAAATCTACTTGAATAGCTGCACACACACGCGATAGATCCACAATCAAATAATCAATTAAATAATTCTAACAGAAAATGTGTGCTGAGCCTAATTAAAGAACAGGATGCTGAATAACGTGAGGAATACACCAGCTTTACCTGTGCACCATCTCCTTCTTCATAAGTGTGTAGTCTTGCGAAAGTTTTCCTGTCTAATTATTACAGATTGCACCATTAGCAAAATATTGTCATAGCTCCTGCACCCGTAGATAGTAGCAGGTGAGGGTTAATTTGCATAATAAATCTTAATTGAGACTCATTAAGCACTTGATTGGAAGCAAACCAGGTACACTGTGGATCATTTTCAGATTAATGAAGTTTCTATCTTTTCACGCAACGCTATTTCTCAGCACCGTGCGGCCAGTCGTCGAGGGGAAGCCGGGATTCGTTATTATAAAGACGTAGGGTGGGGGAAGGAGACGAAATTTCACCAGGATTGCGTCTCGTGGATCGACGACGCACGGACAGATGATGGTTTGTTTACGCCGTTTGCGTACCTGAAAACAAGGCGCGATTTAGTGTGAGAAAGATCAGGGACGGTCTGTGTGTTTTAAAAGGTTCAAATGACATTCAGATGATGTTATGGAAGAAAACCGTCTTGGGTATTAGGTAATGGGTACAACATGTTCCTCTTGTCCCCTCGTGACCGTGACACATTTGAGGCCGAATAAGGCTTTGTGTTTGTATGAACAGGATCCTATCACAGGGAACTGAGGTAAATATGACAGAAGTCGGATATTTGATCCTCGCCCCCGGCACTTGTTCTGATACAGCCACTCCATCTGAGATCCATCTGGAGGTGGAAACATGACCCGACACTGATTGTTTTGAACAACTCCAGAGCCATATGGCCTCCTGAGGTGGGTAGACTATTAGCCTAGCGCGATATCGCATGTCTCTGGTTTCACACCAAATCTTTGTTCCTTTCTGTTTTCTCACTCAGGATGGGAGGGTTGGAAGGAAAAGGAGTTCCTTGGACAGCTGTTAAGGCCCAGGACTCTTTTCTTTCACATACGGCGCAGGTGTGTTCCTCGCAGATCGTTCTGAGCGCCGTCGTGCAACTCAGAACGCCCAGAATTCCTGCTGGTAATCAAATAACCGCCGCACAAAAGCGTTTTGTGTCATTGTTAGGCCCTTTTCACTCTCGTCTCGTTCTAGGAATCGACTTCTCTTCCTGACTGCTGATCCTCCGACCTCAATCTCCCGAGCCGGCTATCTGAGGAGACGGGGACAAAAACGTCGTTTTGTAATTTCTTTTATACTCGGGATGTCTAGTAGGAGTAATGAGTTTTAGTCCGGTTGCAATAAAGTCTTCCCCATCACCTCACCATTGTCGCACTTAATGAGGAACGAAAAAAAAAGAACAAGCGCACCAAGAAATAGCCTTTTCTAGTTTTTTTTTCCCAGGGACGATCGTGCGGAAACATTAGCTGGCCCAATTGCCCCCGCCGGCGTATCAAATCATGTCATTTGCCTGGAAACTGGCGCAGGTCTCTGAGGGAAGGCGAGGTGGCACGGGTGCGAGACAGCGCTACGCCCGCCTCGGGACCAATCATGGAAGAGCGGAGTGGAGAGAACGGCGCCTCCAGGGCACACGACTGTTCTTTTATCCTCACCTACATGCAGCGCTGCTGTTTCAACCACACATCGTGCAAAAGCTCTCCGAAACCAGGAGAAATACGAAGAGCGACAGCAGCATAACCCCTACGACGTCATGACTACAGAACCGGATGGTAGCCACAGCCTTTGTCGTTGAACTATGACGGTGACATAAAGAAATAAAACAGGGATTATCGAGATGCATAACGTAGTTTCTAACGGATGTAACTGAGCAAGGCTAACTGCTTTGTAACTCCGTACCGCGATAGCTTTGGATTGGAACAAAATCAGATCCAAACAAGACAAAATTTTCAAAGATGAGCACAAAACTAAAGAAATTACCCCGTTAACCCAAGTAAATAAGGTGGACGTGTCCATGCTTGAGTATCAAACACCTTTTTTTTTCCCCTCCTTTGAGCTAAACAGCTCTTAGGCAAATGACTGCACTGGACTGCTTTTTCTACCTCGACTAGACAAACAACATCTGCCTTGATCCTCAGATGTTTCCAGAACAGACCACTTAGGAGGACTCACAGTTAGCCAATTCCCAGAAGCTGCTGTCACTCACTTACTGGCACAGCAACACTTAATGCCTTTGTCTGTTCTCCAATTTATCTTGTTAACAGCAAATTGGGCTAACGGTTCAAAGGAGGAGCCATTGTAAAAGCGATAACAGGAGGATGGAAAACAATGCCCGGGCTCCGCCACCGCGTTAATGTAATAACCTGCTACGCTGAAATGAAACCTGTTTGATGACATTATCATCGTCAGCAATGTTCACTTCCCTAATTTATACCGTGCTTACCAAACGCTCCAAGATGAGTAAAGGAGGAAACCACTCCACCCACTCAGATTAGTTTCATTTTCGAAGACGCTTGCCACCCTAACAGGCCTGGTCCTATCAGGAATCCTGAACTCTGAGGTAGATATATAGACCGAGGTAAATATATCCGTCCGACCTTCACGCCAGTGCTGATGCTGACTGTCTCAAAGTCACGCCACAATATTAATTGTATAGTTCAGCAGAAAGGGCTTTTTACTCTGTACCGAGTACCTGTATTTTTACAATGTGGAATGATAAGCTGCAGATAGCACTCATAACACAATAACAGCCATTTCACTCACCGAGTGCCGCTATATCTTTATGGCCTGCACAAAAGAATTGAAAATGAAGCGAGAGAGAGAGAGAGAGAGAGAAAAAAGCTCATTGCTTGCATCTTCTCTGGTCTTATTTTAATACCTCCCTCTCTTTCTCCCCTTGTTCGCCCCTCCACACATCATTAAGCATATTATTATAACATGAGTGTCAGCCTGCATCTCTCCCTGCTCCATTCTTGCTCTGCCAGGTAATCAATTTGTCGTCACTCTCTATAACCCCAGTAAAGTCATCAAGCAAAATGAGTTACAGCTGCAAAAAGCCTTCAAGAATAAAAGAAAGAGGAGAGGAGAGGTGGGGTAGGGTTGGGTAGGGTGGGGGAGAGCCAGGCAAAGAGAAATGACAACACGGGGCCTGGAATATTCGCCGCTCGCTCGTAGCACATCCCAGGTCTTGAAGATGAAATATTAATGCACAATTTGTTTATCTGCGGGCCCACATCTCTCCTGCGCCGAGCTGTTAATTTTCTATCGGCACAGACAACGGATCAGTCAGTCATGAACTCTTCACGGTCATTACCGGGAGACGTTTTGATTAAGTATTCCTAATGTAGTGGATAGGAAAGAATGAAAACACTCTGCCTGCCAACTTTTGATTGACCATTAAGCCACTGATGAATGTGCCTGTCAGAGAGGAGACAATTACCTCAACAATGAAGAAACTCTTCTGGAAGGCTTATTTCTCCATAGGGCTGACACATTTACCAGATTACGGGGCGAGTAGGCCCGCAGCGCGTAAAAGGATCGCTTAGGAATCTTCGTAAAAAGTTCACCCAATAATTGCTGCGCCTTTGTTCGAGGAAAGGGGCTTTTAGGGGAGGGAGGGAGGGAGGGTGGGATACGTGTGTGTGTGAGAGAGAGAGAGAGAGAGAGTATGAGAGAGAGAAAGAGTGGTGGGAGGAAATGAAGGACGGTTAGAGAGTCTAAACGTCACGAGGTGGGTTGAAGATTGCTGGCAACTCTCAGATCGCCGTGTACCAGCTGCGTTCACCGCCATTATAAACACATTAAAAATTCCCCAAACTGTTCGAAACACAAGCGAGTCGGCTATTTGAGGTCGACATGGATGGGTGCTGACATATCTGCTTTCCTTTTTTCAGCAAATTAACGGCCTTGTTGTTTCATCTTTAAGTAGATCTTTTCGGGCCTCAAATGCAAAAAGACATGTTTTTTTTAATATATATATGTGAAATAAATATTATTTATTGAAAAACATGTCCGAAATGGCTCCGTTTTAGCAATACAGACTTCTCCAGAATGTTTTTTTCCCCCCATTCACATGCTTATGCTGACCTTGCAAAATATTTTTATAAGCATGCAGAAAGCTCGAGAAGGTAGAGGTAGGATCTACTGTACATCAGCTTCTTTTGCATATTTTTGGGCTACTTTTTCCTCTCTCTCTCTCGCTCACTGACACGTCGTAAAGGCTTAAAGATAAAGACAGACCTGAAACAAACCAGGACACAGCTCCAAATCACACGCCACCTCAACCTCTTATTTGTGCAGCTTTCGAAAGGAGAGGAACGCACTGAACCTTGAAGCACTCGAATGAATAATCCCTTAAACAAGCTGCTCTTTGTGGAATATACCTGAGAAGTTGGACTGTATCTCTGTACAGCACATGCTGCTGCTGCCTGACATGTGACACACAGAATAGAACAGCAAAGTGCAAAGCTCCTGTCTAGCGGCTACATTTGTTATTCATTTAGTCGCGATGAATTAAGCAATCGAGGTCACGTGACACGCAAAACCCAATCAGGTGCGTGGAAAAAAAACAAACAGGGAAATTAAAATTTACAAACATGAATGCAGGAAAAATAATGACATCATTAAAGCGCAGCTGTGCAGAATGTGAGAAAGGGTTATCAGTTCAGAACTGAGTGTGGAAAGCTTTTTTTTATTCCAGCACTTGTGTGTGTTCGGTTCTCTTGGAGATATTAAGGGTTCATCGGAAGTTCAGCTGATATTTGGAGCCAAGCAGGACATCCATCTAAACACACACACACTCTCTCTCTCTATCTATCTATCTATCAATCAGTTTTGAACTCCAAACTTTTGCTTTAAGTCCTTAAAGAAGAATGTTTTCCAAGTTAAACGGACGCCCCCCCCCCCGTTTCATTTCCTTTTCTCAGATCCTTTACGATTTCACACCGGAAACACATCAAAACAAGATAAAAGAAGCCGCGCGCGCGCGCGCACATACACACGCACGCGCGTTCGCTCCCCCGAGCCTTTCCTCCATTAGCCTTAACAAGTAGAAAACAAAAGCCCGCGCGCGCTGATTTGAATAGCCGTAAATAGTTCAAAGGAGCAGTTTCACTTCTTTATACAGCCGCGCGCGCGCACACGCGCGTGCGCGCATGGGGGGGGATGAAAGCGGTGTAGAGCGAGAAAGAAAGAAAGAAACAAACAAACAAACAAACAACGCGCTCGGGGTGTGAAAATGAAAGCCGTGGAGGTCTGAAGAAGGAGGAGGAGAAGAATGATAGGTGTCAGTGTGCTCGTGCTCCTTACCCGCAGCTCTTCTCGGTGCCTGCTGCTTCCTCCTCGGCATTTTCTCAAACTGTACTTCAAATTGGTAAAGGAGCCGACTTCAGCTTCCTCAGATAGTCCGGAAAAGAAACGGAAAACAAACAAATAAACAAACGAACAGCAGAGCCTCCTCTTCTTCTTCTTCTAACGCTTTAAACGCTCTCCTCCTCTTGTGTAGAATCCCAGTATCAGAGCTGCTGTCTTCTTGTCTCTCAGGTGTCAGGACAGGAGGAGTCTCTCTCTCTCTCTCTCTCTCCGCAGCGCGAGCTCCTGATCGCAGCCCCGGATTCGGTTTATGAGTGAAGCGCGTGCTGAGGACGGAGAGAACGCGTCCGTGTGGAGGCGATGCACGCGCACATCGATCCTGAGAACAAACTGAACATTATTAAAAAAAAAACACCACCACCAACCCACCCAACAACTCCTCCCTCCTGCCGCCTCGGCTGGACCTGATGATGGCAGTGAGACATTTGTTCTACTAGATAACGTGTGAGCTTATTAAAGAGACAGAGGCCGGGAAAAAAAAAAAAAACCAACAACTGTCCTGCTTAAAGGAGTTTGTTTGTTTTTAAAATCATGTAACAAATAACAACAAGGGAAAATCAGCATGTTACGCAGCATGTCTCAGTGGTTCACTCTTACCCCTCTTCGACCAATCGGGAGAGTTCTAATCGCGGTCGGGTCATCTCATCTCATTATCTACCGAGTCTGGACAAGTCGCCAGGTCATCGCAGGGCTGACACATACTGTAGACAACCGTTCAGTTTAGAGTCACCAGTTAACCTTTGGGGGAAACCGGAGCACCCGGAGGAAACCTACGCGGACAACATGCAAACTCCGCACAGAAAGGCCCTCGCGGCCACGGGGCTCGAACCCAGACCTTCTTGCTGTGAGGCGACAGCGCTAACCACTACACCACCGTGCCGGCCGCGGTCGGGTCATCTCGTCTCATCTCGTTATCTCTAGCCGCTTTATCCTTCTACAGGGTCGCAGGCGAGCTGGAGCCTATCCCAGCTGACTACAGGCAAAAAGCGGTAGTCTGGACAAGTCGCCAGGTCATCGCAGGGCTGATACATACTGTAGACACAGACAACCATTCACACTCTCGTTCACACCTACGGTCAATTTAGAGTCACCAGTTAACCTTTGGACTGTGGGGGAAACTGGAGCACCTGGAGGAAACCCACACGGACAACATGCAAACTCCACACAGAAAGGCCCTCGTCGGCCACAGGGCTCGAACCCGGACCTTCTTGCTGTGAGGCGACAGCGCTAACCACTACACCACCATGCCGCCCGCGGTCGGCTCATCTCATCTCATCTCATTATCTCTAGCCGCTTTATCCTTCTACAGGGTCGCAGGCAAGCTGGAGCCTATCCCAGCTGACTACGGGTGAAAGGCGATAGTCTGGACAAGTCACCAGGTCATCACAGGGCTGATACATACCGTAGACACAGACAACCATTCACACTCTCGTTCACACCTACGGTCAATTTAGAGTCACCAGTTAACCTTTGGACTGTGGAGGAAACTGGAGCCCCTGGAGGAAACCCACGCGGACAACATGCAAACTCCGCACAGAAAGGCCCTCGTCGGCGACAGGGCTCGAACCCGGACCTTCTTGCTGTGAGGCAACAGCGCTAACCACTACACCACCATGCCGCCTGCGGTCGGATCATACCAAAGAAAATGGTACCTACTGGCATCTGGCAAGGCACACTGCAACCCGTTCCCTGTTGGTCAAAGAGGCGTAAGAGTGAAACACTGAGACATGTTGCGTAACATGCTTGTTTTCCCGTGAGTGGGGAGTCAAATTCTCGCAGTTACCAGAGGACTAGCCCCTCACTGTAACCCTAGCTATGTAATAGGCAAGAGGCCGAGGGCTACGAAACGGAGATCGGCGCCGCCATATGGCACCAAAAGGACTTTAGTGCAGTTCAGTGAAAAAATAAATTGGCTCGGAACCTGAAAAGTTGGTTCCCAGCTGGAACCAAAGTATAGCATGGACCGTGATGGCGTCTTCCTTGTCTCGTTGGACGTCAGCCGTACTTGACTGTTTACTGCAGATTTCTGAGCTAGCTCAGGAGAACTAGCCAGGACTGACATTGAGGACGTCGAGCAATTCGCATCCAACCATTCACGCTTGCTTTACTTTTTCCGTCCGCTTCTCCTCTGAGGTGTCACGGAGAGGGAGATGTAACCTTTTTTCTGCAGCAAGGCTTGGAGGGATGACATGCCGTGGTCTTGTAGTATCTCTTTTACCCCATCAATCCATCTCCTCAGTCTTTCCCAGAGTGTCTGGAATTGTATGAACGGGCAGTTGGTTGATTGGTTGGCATCCTGATAAGACGGCCGAATCGCTGGATCCTTTTCTTTTCAAGACAGTGCAGGATATGTGTAGTCCCAACAATGTTTCTGATCACCTCATTTCTGACTTTGTCCTGTCTTGTCACCTTTGGCGCTTTCCTCAGACGCTTCATTTTGTATGTTGTTAGTTTTCTTTCCAGTGTTTTTGTTAATGTCCATGTCTGGCACTGGTATGTGAGTGTCGGGATGAAAATTCTGTATCAGTTGTCATTTTGTGATCATAGGGATATTAGGGTGTTGCAAGACAGGAGCGAGTTGGTGACTGTGACAGCATTTGCCTTTTGGCACTGTAATTCTATTATTTCCCTATTCAGTCTCCCATTTTTGGTAAAGAGACTACCTAGGTATTTAAATTCAGTTGCTTGTTTCAGTTGTACCCCATTGATCTTTATTTCCAGCTTTCCTGGTGTTCTGCCAACTGACATGGTTTCAATCTTGTCTGTATTCAGTTTCATGTCGGAGCTCTCGCAGCACATGTTTAGTCGGTCCGTGTGATCTTGAAGCTGTGGTTCTTCACTATCTAGCTACCTCCCAAAGCCCAACCCCTCCCCTCGTCCTCATCGGGGGAGGTGGAAACAGTTCGGCTGGCTAACGGGACTCTGGCAAAGCTGCTGCGACTGGCCCAGCAAGCCGGCTAGAATTTCTGTGCTCATGTCAATACAAGGAGACGTAAACGAACGGATGAAAACAGAACCATTCACACACATGAGTAATTTAGAGTAGCCAGTTAACCTCACTGCATGTCTGTGGACTGTGGAGGAAACCGGAGCACCCAGATGCAACCCACACAGACATGGGGAGAACATGCAAACTCCATACAGAAAGGCTCCTGTCAGTGATGAGGTTTGAACCCAGAACCTTCTCGCTGTGATGTGACAGTGATGACCACTGTGACGACATCAGTGGGGCGTATCGTTAGTTAGGACAGGAAGTGGAGCGCAGCAATGGAGAACACAATGGAAAAGGATACATCTTCAGAAAAAATGGAACAAAAACAAATATCTGCAATAACAGAACAAAAGCTCGGAGGTAATCAATGCGCTCCGCCATCTTGTTCTACTGTTTACAAATTGTGCTGCAACGCCCTCCATTCATGACGCATCCTTGATTACAACGGTTCCACTCAAAACCAGTGAAAATGTGGGCTGGTTTGGTATCTGGCACCAAGGTTCAAAGAATCCTGAACAGAACCAGTTCAAGAACCCGTTCCCTGTTGGTCAAAAAGGGTCATTTAAACCTTGGTGCCAGCTTGGAACCAGCGCGTGTTTCCACCAGTTTTGCATCATCAACAGAGGGTGTTGTACAGTGAACAATGAGAGTAAACAGGGGTAGCAAGAATATAGATCACATCAATTACCTGTGAGCTTTTGTTCTCATCTCATTATCTCTAGCGCTTTATCCTGTTCTACAGGGTCGCAGGCAAGCTGGAGCCTATCCCAGTTGACTACGGGCGAAAGGCGGGGTACACCCTGGACAAGTCGCCAGGTCATCACAGGGCTGACACATAGACACAGACAACCATTCACACCTACGGTCAATTTAGAGTCACCAGTTAACCTAACCTGCATGTCTTTGGACCGTGGGGGAAACCGGAGCACCCAGAGGAAACCCACGCGGACACGGGGAGAACATGCAAACTCTGCACAGAAAGGCCCTCGCCGGCCACGGGACTCAAACCCAGACCTTCTTGCTGTGAGGCGACAGCGCTAACCACTGTGCCGCCCAGCTTTTGTTCTGTTATTACAAATATTTGTTTTCATCCAAAAAGCATGACGCATGGACTATCTACTAATGATAAGAAGATGCACAAATTCTGCACTGATGTCATCAGGGTTCGTGTTAGAAAAACCAGGTATACATTTTGGTTCCAGCTGGGAACCAACTTTTCAGGTTCCGAACCCATTTAATCAAAATGCTCCAAACAAATCAAAATTTTGTGCTTGAACCAGAACAGAAGCCATTCCCTGTTGGTGGAAAAGGGGTACGAGTACCTGGATGGTGTATTCAAAAGGGTTGGCTGTGCAAAGCTAGATGCTTTTCACCCTGAATTGTCGCCATCTTGGCTACGTAGCAGAAGGAGAGGGATCACCAACCTATTTTCAGCTAGTCAGAGGAGGTCACCTCATTGACGCTGATGGCAATGTAAGTTCCATGTTGCGTGAAAGATCTATGCACACAAGCAAGGAAAAATAAAATAAAAACACGTTCATTTTTAAGAGGTGAGCAAAAAAGTGGGCAGTCAAAAGTTTGGACACACCTACTGATTAATGGGTTTTTCTGTATTTTGACTATTTTCTACAAGACATCAAAACTATGACATTAACATACGGAACATGATCATGAAGTAGTCACTTGGAATGCTTTTCAATTAACAGGTGTGCTTTGTCAAAAGTTAATTAGTGGATGAGTTTCTTGCCTTCTTAATGTGTTAGAGATCAAAAAGAGTAAACAGTAAATAATAAAATACAGTAAATATCTCTATTCCACAACTGTAGTAATCCATATTATGTCAACAACCGCTCACGTCAGTAAAGGGAAACGACGTCCATCATTACTGTAGGGCATGAAGTGGCTTTTAATTTATAAAAATAAAGAAAAAACATTGAATTAGAATTAGGTGTGTCCAGACTTTTGACTGGTACTGTATATTTTGGCAGATGATGAAACAAGTTGCGATTGTTATTTTCTGGTAAGTGTACTGTGCAAGTAAGTACATGGTGTACTCTTTGTAGTGTACAGCGTGAAATTGAGATACAGGGTAAGGCTATGTCCAGTGTTAGCTATGATAAAAACAAGTTGCGACACTCTTTCATATTTTAGAAACATAAAATATCAGCCAATCCCTTGACAGCAGTACAATGCATCAAATCACGCAGATAAAAATCAAGAGCTTCAGTTAATGTTCACTTCAAACATCAGAATGGGAGAAATTGTGATCTCAAAGTGTGACTTTCTTTCACTGTGGCATGGGTGTTGGTTTGAGCCAGATGGACTGGTTTGAGTATTTCAGAAACTGCTGATCTCCTGGGGTTTTCACACACAACAGTCTCTAAAGTTTATACAGAATGGTGCGAAAAACAAAAAGCATCAAGTGAGCAACAGTTCTGTGGGTGGAAACAAACGCCTTGTTGATAAGCGAGGTCAGAGGAAAATGGACAGATTGGATCGAGCTTTTTTTTGCCAGGAAGGATACAGTAACTCTGTATAATCACTCTTTACAACCATGGTGAGCAGAAAAGCATCTTGGCATGCAACAGCAGAAAACCATATTGGGTTCCAGTCCTGCAGCCAAGAACAGGAATCTCAGAATCAAGAACAAATTCTTATTAAAGTGGCTAGTGAGTGTAGTTCCATTTGTTCATTCATTTATCCAGTGTGGGAATTTGGAGCCAATCCCAACTGACTTTGGGTTTTTTTCTGGAAAGGTCACCAATCTATCACAGGGACAACCAACCATTCACATTCACGGGCAATTTCAAGTGGCCAGTAATGCATACAGTGGTGCTTGAAAGTTTGTGAACCCTTGAGAATTTTCTATATTTCTGCCTAAATATGACCTAAAACATCATCAGATTTTCACACAAGTCCTAAAAGTAGATAAAGAGAACCCAGTTAAACAAATGAGACAAAAATATTATACTTGGTCATTTATTTATTGAGGAAAATGATCCAATATTACAAATCTGTGAGTGGCAAAAGTATGTGAACCTTTGTTTTCAGTATCTGGTGTGACCCCCTTGTGCAGCAATAACTGCAACTAAACGTTTCCGGTAACTGTTGATCAGTCCTGCACACCGGCTTGGAAGAATTTTAGCCCATTCCTCCGTACAGAACAGCTTCAACTCTGGGATGTTGGTGGGTTTCCTCACATGAACTGCTCGCTTCAGGTCCTTCCACAACATTTCGATTGGATTAACGTCAGAACTTTGACTTGGCCATTCCAAACATTAACTTTATTCTTCTTTAACCATTCTTTGGTAGAACGACTTGTGTGCTTAGGGTTGTTGTCTTGCTGCATGACCCACCTTCTCTTGAGATTCAGTTCATGGACAGATGTCCTGACAGTTTCCTTTAGAATTTGCTAGCATCATTCAGAATTCATTGTTCCATCAATGATGGCAAGCAGTACTGACCCAGATGCAGCAAAACAGGCCCAAACCATGATACTACCACCACCATGTTTCACAGATGGGACAAGGTTCTTATGCTGGAATGCAGTGTTTTCCTTTCTCCAAACATAACACTTTTCATTTAAACCAAAAAGTTCTAGTTTGGTCTCATCTGTCCACAGAAATGTTTCCAATAGCCTTCTGGCTTGTCCACGTGATCTTTAGCAAACTGCAGATGAGCAGCAATGTTCTTTTTGGAGAGCAGTGGCTTTCTCCTTGCAACCCTGCCATGCACACCATTGTTGTTCAGTGTTCTCCTGATGGTAGACTCATGAACATTAACATTAGCCAATGTGAGAGAGGCCTTCAGTTGCTTAGAAGTTACACTGGGGTCCTTTGTGACCTCACTGACTATTACACACTTTGCTCTTGGAGTGATCTTTGTTGGTTGACCACTCCTGGGGAGGGGAACAATGGTCTTGAATTTCCTCCATTTGTACACAGTCTGTCTGACTGTGGATTGATGGAGTCCAAACTCTTTAGAGATGGTTTTGTAACGTTTTCCAGCCTGATGAGCATCAACAAAGCTTTTTCTGAGGTCCTCAGAAATCTCCTTTGTTCGTGCCATGATGCACTTCCACAAACATGTGTTGTGAAAATCAGACTTTGATAGATCCCTGTTCTTTAAATAAAACAGGGTGCCCACTCACACCTGATTGTCGTCCCATTGATTGAAAACACCTGACTCTAATTTCACCTTCAAATTAACTGCTAATCCTAGAGGTTCACATACTTTTGCCACTCACAGATATGTAATATTGGATTCTTTTCCTCAATAAATAAATGACCAAGTATAATGTTTTTGTCTCATTTATTTAACTGGGTTCTCTTTATCTACTTTAAGACTTGTGTGAAAATCTGATGATGTTTTAGGTCATATTTATGCAGAAATATAGAAAATTCTCAAGGGTTCACAAACTTTCAAGCACCACTGTAGGTCTGGACCATGGTAGGAAACCAGAGCACCCAGAGGAAACCAACAGGCACATGGAGAACATGTAGAAAGGCCCTACATGTGACAGCTGTGAGGTTTGAACCCAGAACCTGCTTGCTGTGAGGTGACAGTGATAACCACTGCACCACTGTGTCATCCTAGTGTACTGTTTGAGATATTATAATTTGGTCTTTATGGGAAAACAAACTTTTGTTTGATGATTCATCCTGTACTAGTCTTGTGTTTGTCCAGTGGGTGACATACACAACCACTTCTACATTTTTTGGACAAGGTTCCTGTTTGGGTGGCATGGTGGTGTAGTGGTTAGCACTGTCGCTTCACAGCAAGGTCCTGGGTTTGAGCCCAGCGGCCAACGAGGGCCTTTCTGTGTGGAGTTTGCATGTTCTCCCTGTGTCTGCGTGGGTTTCCCCCACAGTCCAAAGACATGTAGGTAAGGTAAATTGGAGGCTCTAAATTGACTGTAGGTGTGAATGTGAGTGTGAATGGTTGTTTGTCTCTGTGTCAGCCCTGTGATGACCTGGCCACTTGTCCAGGGTGTACCCCGCCTCTCACCCATAGTCAGCTGGGATAGGCTCCAGCTTGCCTGCGACCCTGTAGGACAGGATAAGCGGCTACAGATAATGGATGGATGGATGGGACCGGGTTCCTGTTTGCTCACGACACACGACTTTGTGGTATTTTCAGCTGGTTTCTTCAAGAGCTGGTGAAGATGAATGTCCATGCCATTTGTGGGATATGTAAGAATGCTTCCAAAGTCCCTTAATCATAAATACACAACTATGAAGGAAAGAAGCCCTGCGATGACCTGGCGACTTGTCCAGGGTGTACCCCGCCTCGCGTCCATAGTCAGCTGAGATAGGCTCCAGCTTTCCTGCGACCCTGCACAGGATAAGCGGCTACAGATAATGGATGGATGGATGGATGAAGGAAGGAAAGAAAATACTGTACCTGTTAACAGAAAAGAACACCCAAGCAAATGTTAGTCCATATAGTTCACTGAAAACAAGGTGGTCCTGTTGCTTACTGTTGTCTTCAGTTAAAAAGGATGCTGCAATTGATATTAGCAAATACACGCGTAGATTAAATGATTACGTGATTGCCAATTTCTCTTTTTTTCTTTATTTCCAGCACATTTCTCTCCCACACACTAGGTGTTTGAATTCTCCAGCTGTTCCATTAATAGAGCAATGACACTGTGCTTGTTTGTGGTATTCTCTGACCCTTGGTGGTTTTGGTTCAAATGGCTGATCGAGGGTGAAATATTTGCTACAAACCTTCATGTAGATGGAAATGGTGAAATGATTGGAACTTAGGATTGCCTCATGTCATCTCCTGAGGTCACTCTGACCTAGGAAGTTGTAGAAGTTTAAAGCTGTTGTCCTAAGTGCAAATAGCCCATTCGGAGATATCCGCAAGCACCGGCGACTGGCGGTTTTCTCCGCCTACACAGATGGTCTGCACCAGCTACTCTGTCCCAGAAAAAAAATAAAAACTTGCCTTTCAGTGTTCAAGTGCTTTTTATATAATCTCCGCTTCCCATAATTTGCTGCAAATCCAATTATTCCACCATGAAATTGTCTTTGATTCAGGTCTAATATGACTGGAAGCAATGCCATATTTGTTGATCAATTCTCGTGCTCTGATTGGCTGAGCTGGACCATGTGACCATGCCAATAATGTATGTAGTTATGTTTCAGAGCCAGGCAGCATACTACAGAAGTCAACTCAAAGTCCCTCTCACACCAGAATCTGGTCTTCCCAGGCAGTCTCCTGTCCCAGTACTAACCAACTCTTTAAGGCATATGGATGCAGCGCCGATCTCTCTTTCCATAGCTCTTGGCCTTTCACCTGTACAGCTAAGGTTACAGTTGCTAGTCCTCTGGTAACTGCGAAAGTTTGACTTCCCCACTCGCATCTGTATTGCAGCGTGCCTTGCCAGACGGTAGTAAGTACCATTTTTATGATGGTGTTTGGTATGACATGACCGTGACTAGAACTCACAATTTCCCAGTTGAGAGGCGGACACACTAACCACTAGGCCAACTTGCGGTGCATACTACAGAGGATAACTGAGAAAGCTAAGCACACACACATCTGGAGGGAAATTTCATACATATTTTGCAAGTATTTTAGAGGGAAATGGTTAGTAATTTATTAGCTGAGAATGCACCAGAAGCCACCAGAAGGCATGTAAATTTCAAACTTTTCTGGGGGGGGGCATGCCCCCAGATCCCCCTAGCATTACCACACTGTGGTAGCTTTCCCGCTGCAAATTCCAAAACCGTGTACTACTTTTTTTTTTCTTTAGCCAGCTACTTCAGATTTTCTGGAGAATGCTGCCCATTAAAGCCTTCCTCAAATGTATAAGACCCACCCGCTGGAGCCAGGTCTTGTTTTATCATAGCAACCAGTTATGAGAGATTTGTTAATTTTTTGCTGTGCATCTTCCTGCACATAATTCCCTTTTCCAAATTCCCTTGGTTGACAAAAAAAAATGGTTGGTGTTTTATTCATTTTGAAGAGAGTGGAATACCTCAGACTAACTGAAAACACAATTCCATCTTTATACACTCACCGGCCACTTTAATAGGAACTTGTTCTTGATTCTGAGATTCCTGTTCTTGGCTGCAGGACTGGAACCCGATGTGGTCTTCTGCTGTTGCATGCTGAGATGCTTTTCTGCTCACCATAGTTGTAAAGAGTTGCTATGAGTTACTATATCCTTCCTGGCAAAAAAGCTCAAACCAATCTGTCTATTTTCCTCTGACCTCTCTTATCAACAAGATGTTTGTTTCCACCCCCAGAACTGTCACTCACTTGATGTTTTTTGTTTCTCGCACCATTCTGCGTAAACTCTAGAGACTGTTGTGTGTGAAAACCCCAGGAGATCAGCAGTTTCTGAAATACTCAAACCAGTCCATCTGGCTCAAACCAACACCCATACCACAGTGAAAGAAAGTCACACTGTGAGATCACAATTTCTCCCATTTTGATGTTTGACATGAACATCAACTGAAGCTCTTGATTTGTATCTGTGTGATTTGATGCATTGTGCTGCTGTCAAGGGATTGGGTGATATTTCATATTTCTAAAATACAACCCCGATTCCAAAAAAGTTGGGACAAAGTCCAAATTGTAAATAAAAACGGAATGCCATAATTTACAAATCTCAAAAACTGATATTGTATTCACAATAGAACATAGACAACATATAAAATGTCAAAAGTGAGACATTTTGAAATTTCATGCCAAATATTGGCTCATTTGAAATTTCATGATTCCTTTCCACTTGGCCATGGCTTCCCCGTAGTAGGCAAGAATCTCGTCCGCTAATTAACTTTTGACGAAGCACACCTGTTAATTGAAAAGCATTCCAGGTGACTACCTCATGATCATGTACCATATGTTATTTCATAGTTTTGTTGTCTTGTAAAAAATAGTCAAAATACAGAAAAACCCATTAATCAGTAGGTGTGTCCAAACTTTTGACTGCTCGCTTTTTTGCTCACCTCTTGAAAATGAACTTTTTATTTTTCCTTGCTTGTGTGCATAAATCTTTCATGCAACATGGAACTTACATTGCCATCACGTCAACGAGGTGACCTCCTCTGACTAGCTGAAAATAGATTGGCGATCCCTCTCGTTCTGCTACGCAGTTAGCATTCACAATGTTGCATTACTGCCTTCTACAGGTTTACCTTTGACCTTGCACTGATGGTTACATCATTCTGTCACTAAATGATCAACTGATCACACTGAGGTGCTCGCTGACCACCAATATTTATTAGTTTGGTCCTGCATTTCCTTTCCTTCACAACATAACATCTTTTCTTCTCGCTTTCCATTATTGTAGTCGGTCTTTCACGTTTCATTCACACACTCGCGTCCTCCATTTTTCTCTCCTGTTTCAAATTTGTGTTCCACAATGCCTTGCATGAATGGGGAAAGCCTACCATGTGATGCATGATGTAGTATTTTGAATTGGGTCATGGTGAAGCAGGAAAAAATAGTGGAGAATTTAGGGCCATGTGGCCTTAAATTCATTAATTGTTTTATTTAAAAAAATAATAATAAAATTGGAAGTCTATGATTCAAATTCAGTAGCTTTCGGTCCACTCAACAAAAATAATTGGGTGTCAGGGAAAATTCTTTTTATGACCTACACTTGAAAAAATCTGAAAGGTAGTCTACCTTTAAATTGCCCCAAGGTGTGAATGAATGTATTGTTGAAGGTTGTGTCCTTGCCTTGTGCCCAGAGTTCCCAGGATAGACTCTGGATCCACTGTGACCCTGATGAGGAGAAACCAAAGATGAGTGAATGAATTACTAATGCAACTGTTCAAGCAAAGCACCTGAACTGGCCAAAAATCCCATGTTTGTGTGGATTCATACAAATAGTATAAGAACCTGAGACACACCCCTGTGCCACTGGACTGAATTCTGTAGTGGAACTTTTATAGACATTTGTCTTGGATATAAGGCAAGTTAAACTCCACTGAGTCATCACGGATATATCATGAGCTTGAGAAATAAGAAACTGTTACATAACCAACTAGAAGGGCACTCGGTAGAGTAGAGGGCATACCTCCAACAAGCCACATGTTATCAGCATCAAAATCAAATCACTTGAACCTAGGATAATACTAAAGCAGTCCACCAAATTTCATCCAAACCCATTCACTACTTTTTGAGTTACATTGGGAACAGACAAAAAAAAAAAATCCTGGATTCGCATACATGTCCGTATTTACATCAAAATCTAATCAATTGTTGCTTGGCCCATGGCTCACCTTTCATCAAAATTTCATCAAAATACTGCCTAAATGCTAAATTGAGTTGGCCAAACTTTCAAAAACATAAACCAGAGTTTGAGTACCAACTACAGAGTTTCGAATAAGGTTTCGATAAACTGAATCAGGTTCTTTTACTGTGCTCTAATGCCAGAGGTGGACAGTAACAAAGTACATTTACTTGAGTACTGTACTTAAGTACACTTTTTGAGTATCTGTACTTTACTTGAGTATAATTTTTTTTTTTGGAATGACTTTAACTTCACTACATTTGAAAGACAAATCGTACTTTTCACTCCACTACATTTCTATCAAGGTCCTTGTTACTATGAAGCAGCTTTGAAAGTGGATGTTCTTTTTCTTTTCTTAAACATGATTGGTTTTTTCGCAGGTGACACTGAGAGAGTCTATCAGTAATCACTAGGGTCAGGTCACATCCACAGACTGTATAAAGTCAAGTTCAATTATTTCTCAGCAGCATTATTGAACATGATCAATTGATGGCAGAATGGAAAGAGGCGGTTCTTCTGGGGAATGCACGCACTCATGGTTATAGCTAGGACCCATGTTTCAGTTTTCTGAAAGGATTAAAGATTCATTTCGTTTTAAATGTTTGCTTTGTTTGTCGAAAATGAACCACATCACGGCCTACAAAAACTCGCCGTCCAACCTGCAGAAACATATTGAGGTCTGTAAACGTTTTATTCCAAGAGAAAGCTTGCAATGAAGTTGTCTGTGCTTTTAGAGCTTGCGATAACGTTGCAATAATTATGCAGTCTGGTTAGTCAAGTGACTTTCTATGGATTTGCCTGCCAAATTGCCATCGCCTTGTCCATGGCTAACGTTAACACATAGCTAGTTAACTTGGACACTGTTAGTTAGCATGTAAAAACAGCTATGCTAACATGAATAACATTAATTATCTGAAGTGCTTTCAGAAATATGTTTTAGCGTAATCTTGCCAAATAAACAGAATGTAGACATCTTTCTTTTCTAGTAACGTTAGCTACTCGATATGATTTCGAGTTGAAAAGAGTTTGCTAGCATGTCAGGTGGAGCTTCACTGACTAGCTAGCTTAACATTAAACCACCATGACGGCACAGCATGCGTTCATTTCGTAAATCCAGTAGGTTGCTTCAGAGGCATTAGGTTTTGTAAGTGTTGTGGCAATAATACAACAATGCATTGACAAAGTGTACTTGTAATACTTAAGTATTTTTAAAAGCAAGTACCTCAGTACTTTAACTTAAGTAAAAATTTGACTGGACAACTTTCACTTGTATCGGAGTAACATTTGACCAGTGGGATCCATACATGTCAACCTATACGGAATGTCCGTATTTTATACGGATTTGATTCAATAAATGTAGTATACGGGCGTATAAATAAAGTTATACGGATTCTTTAAAAAAACTTCAATATTTATTTAGAGCTATAATCAATTCCCACGATGATAAACGTACTGTACAGCACAGACAGCCAGTAAAGAGTCTTATGAAATCGCGCGTTATCTTGTGGTAGCGAGACTTCGTTCCACTTTTGATCATGCGCACACCGCATTGCGAAAATCCCGCCAACCGTGAAGTCATAGACATATAAACATAGACGCCGCCTTCTGCGTAGAATCATACGTTATCCTCGCCGCCATATTGGATGTGGCAAAGTGGAGATTCTTCAACCGTCTCTGGTATAGCGTCTAGACAGTAGCCGAGAATAAAGATGCCTCATTCATGTGCTGTGTTTAACTGTACCAACAGGTTTACCGTCCAAACGAGATCACATGGGATTACCTTTCACAGGTGAGACTGGAAAAATACTTTGTATTCATTCTGAAGGTTTATTGTTATTAATATTGAATAAAAAGTAACTGGGATATATCATTGTTAATTATCATTCAAATTTTAGGTAAATTATTTTAATTTGCATCTTATACGGATTTTATAAGGGAAATACGGATTTTGGAGGTTGGTTATACAGGTTTGATTGACCAAAGGTTGACATGTATGGGGATCTGCACTTTGACTTAAGTAATGAAGTTGAGTGCTTCACCCATCTCTGTCTAATGCTGAAACAACAGAAAGCTGCAAGCTGCCCGTCTCACAGCGCTCATCACTGTCCTGTGGTTTCCATGTCCCAACCTCTGATCACAAAGAGCACGGATTTACAAATGGTTTGACCATTACTCACAGGTTAGCATGACCTCAACATACAGGACATCATCCCTCATCTACAGCTGTGTGTGAAATGATACTGCCAGAGAGAGATGATCCTACTTTTGTTAAACCATTCTGCAAAGACATGATTATAAATTACGGTCCTCTTTCTTTCTTTCTTTCTTTCTTTCTTTCTTTCTTTCTTTCTTTCTTTCTTTCTTTCTTTCTTTCTTTCATCTTGTCTTTCTCTGGTGATGATGTCAGACATGTGTATGCCACTCAGTATGGCATGATGGTAGAGACCTCCCATGAACTTGAAGTGAACTTGGTCCATCAATCAGTATTGTGCTCCCACTTTGGCCTTAACTGTCTGACAGCTTTTAACAGCCTGTGTGTACAAAAGCTCTGTGTAGTGACAGCTATCAGACACACTCGTACACACACTCGCACACCGTTTTTGCCACTTGCATATTCTGCACCACCACCATCACCACTTGTTCCCCTTATTGCCCGTGTGAGCAATAACCCGAAAGCTCAACAGCCACTTACATTCAAACTTCTTCTTTTACATTTTCAATTGTATTCACAGGTGTGTGAGTTTTAGACTGATTGCTTTTCATCTGAAATAATATAAGGGTATGTTGTCGATATGCTTTTTGTAGCGAGTACACACAAAGTATTTTGTCAAGCTTTCTTTTAGGCTCATTCGTTTTCATCTGTGCTTTGTGAGCCAGGTCTGTCACGGAATAAACTGATAAACGATTTTGCAGAGGAAACCTTTACAGAATACATAAATACTGTATAATGTGCTCACCTCTGTGCTTGCTGAGAATAAATATGGTTCTGATTCACAAACATGATTGCGAGCATCCCGAAAATACATTCTCACAAGGAAGCGTTTCTAATCACATCCAAGACGAATGATATTGAAGCTGTTTGAAACGTATCACAGGATTATGTATGTATATAGCACTAATGAATTTTACGGTTGGTCACGATATTGAATGGAATAGCGTTCGTATTATGAGACCATTATGGTTGAGCCTTATAGTGTAGGGTCTCGTCATATGCAGACACACACACAGGAACACAATCACTGAAATACAGACAGGCTATTAGTGATGGCTATTTTTTTCCATTATCATGCTGTAGCTAGCTGTTCTTGCAATCAATCACTAAACTTACAGTTCTGTCATTTGTCCCTTTGTGTCATTTGTACTTTGATTGGACTTTCTGTGCTTTGTGTATTTACTTCAAGTTTCTGCTACAGGCATTGTGAAAGACCAGTGACTGAGAAAGTAATTCATATCATTCACGTTTATCACACACACTACCATATTTCATGTGTGCCTTCTCAATTACTGCCAACATGTTATTGATGTGTCGCGAAGTGCATTCAGAAGAATTTAGCCCTCTAGAGGACACTTTGCATACTTGCCAACTCTACCGATTCACGCGATCATCTACCAATTTTGACAGGTGAATACCGCCTACCGAGTTTAGTTCTAAAAACTACCGCATTACAAAATAATCAGTGAACACTGTTGGATTTGTTCTTCTGATCTCGCTTCAGCTGTTTTCGGCACTGGGGAAACAAGTATATCGGGTCAGATAGTCATATTAAGTGAAGCCGAGAGCCAGTGGAACGGTGCAATAATGACGTTGAATCTAAATTGTATCACTCTATTGTATCACACCATTCCACTGGTTCTAGTTCTAGCCAATCGGCAATGAGGTCACATGTTACAACAAATCACACCAGTGTTTGTAAAAACCAAACACACTCTGGTGATCGTGAACAATGGAAAACTCTGAAGGAAAAAAAAAGCTTCACTATGACAAGTTCAAGGTGACTTGGTCATCTTATCATCCAGCATCAAGGCGAAGTGAGAAGCAGCATTTTGTGAAGTATGTCGGTTCGATTTCCCGATCAATTTTCTTCAAATATGGCATTCAGAATACAGCAGAATGCACCATTTTGCACCATTTTTTTTCTTCAAAAGTTTCCTTGGGGCATACCCCCGACGCTCTTAGAAGGGCGCGGCTGCGCCATGCAACCTGATCCACCACTTTTCATTCCCTGGACGTTGGCAAGTATGACTTTGCTATACAACTGTCAGTGATGGTCTGCATGAATCTATAGTCTGGGCTAGAAAGAAATCAGCCCCAGCCTCTCGCTTCATTAACCTTCACTTTTGGTGGTGCTATCTTTGTACACCAAAGGAAAAAAAAAAACCCTGAATTTTGTTAAAATAAAATAAGTTGACAAAAAACTAGCTTCATCTCATTATCTCTAGCTGCTTTATCCTGTTCTACAGGGTCGCAGGCAAGCTGGAGCCTATCCCAGCCTGACTACGGGCGAAAGGCGGGGTACACCCTGGACAAGTCACCAGGTCATCACAGGGCTGACACATAGACACAGACAACCATTCACACTCACGGTCAATTTAGAGTCACCAGTTAACCTAACCTGCATGTCTTTGGACTGTGGGGGAAACCGGAGCACCCGGAGGAAACCCACGCGGACACGGGGAGAACATGCAAACTCCGTACAGAAAGGCCCTCGCCGGCCACGGGGGTCGAACCCGGACCTTCTTGCTGTGAGGCGACAGCGCTAACCACTCCACCACCGTGCCGCCCCAAAAACTAGCCTTGTCTTCAGATATATATTTAGGAATGGGGATAGGGAGGGCTTACCCATGCTAGCTTATTTATACCAAACCTTGTTTGCAAATGTTTCCAATAAAAGTGACACAGATCTCATTTTCATGGTGCGTGTGTGTGTGTGTAAAACTGTTTGGTTCTGCAACAAATCAGTAGTGCAAGCCCAAACTCTGGTGTGCTAATTAAAACGTGCGCTCCATGATGAAAGAGCCGAGGCCTGGGGAATCCGAACCTGCTTCTGATTCAAAGCTGCAGTTTGACGGACAGGCAGTGATTGAAGTTTTGAGACTTGCAGTTTTCAAAGTAGAACAACAACAACAACATATGCAGATTGTTAACAGCAGATGCTTAATTTGAAAAGCTAATACATATAAACTAATTAAAAGCGAGGGAAAACGCAAACTATGAGAGGAATTAAATAGCCAGCCGTTGGTGCTTTAATGGCTGAAATATTCAGTGCAGGCCTTGTTTGTAGTAATTCAAATGAATGCAGTTCGGTGTCATAACAAACGAGTCACAGTTTTGAATGCGATGCAGCTTGGCTAGGATGCATCTCATTTCATTTTCATGGTGTAGTTTTTCTGAATGTCCTTCAGAGATTGATATTCAGTCACACTGCCACTGAGACTTTGCCAAAGACAGAAATGGTGTTGAACTATATGCAGAAGCAAAAGTATAAATGCAGAAGTTCTCGGTTTATGATTCATCTTTGTAATTCAGTATATTACTCCAGTTGGCTTGCATGACTCAGCATAATCTACTGACCTTTACTTTAATTAATATGTTTTATTTAGATTTATGTTTCTGTATACATTTTACTCGAAACTGCCATGAAATTTCAGTACTAGATAAGTTGGTGGTAAATACCTCATTGCGTTATCACGAACAAGTGATGATGACCTTTAATGATGATAAACAACAATATAAAAAGAAAACACATTTTCACAGAAGTCGTGTTTCCATTAACCTGCTTAACATGTGGTTTGAAATTGCGAACTAATGGAAATACGTCAATTTCGATCAAACTCAAATATCAATTCGATAAAGCGATGTTTATTTCAGAAAATTGAAATGGAAATGCATTTTTTCATATTTAAGTCACACGACGTGACATGAAGAGCAAATAGAAGCGCGACCTTCCTGAATAAAGAGCACTCTCTAAGCACTATCACTAGAGGAGGAACCAGTCTCATAACATCACTCAATGGAAACTCAAACCAATCGTGTTTTGTTGAAAATTTTAAAATATCGCTTCTATTTGGCATAAAACTTAAGTGGAAATCCAGCTAGAGAGATGCATCGATCAGCCATAACATTAAAAGCACTGAAGGTGAAGTGAATAACATTGATTAGCTCATTACAATGGCACTTGTCAAGGGGTGGGATATGTCAGGTAGCAAGAGAACAGTCAGTTCTTGAAGTTGATGTGTTGGAAGCAGGAAAAATGGGCAAGCATAAGGTCTGAGTTACATCTTGTGTGGTGTTCCCGGTATGCAGTGGTTAGTACCTACCAAAAGTGGTCCAAGGAAGGACGACCAGTGAACCGGCGACAGGGTCATGGGTGTCGAAGGCTCATTGATTCACATGGGGTACAAAGGCTAGCCCATATGGTCCAATCCCATTGAAGAGCTACTGTAGCACAAACTGCTAAAAAAGTTCATGCTAACACCTTTCTGTTTTAGCCAGCGTTAACTTTTTTAGCAGTTTGTGCTACAGTAGCTCTTCAGTGGGATTGGACCATATGGGCTAGCCTCCGTGCCCCATGCGAATCAATGAGCCTTCGACACCCATGACCCTGTTGCCGGTTCACTGGTCGTCCTTCCTTGGACCACTTTTGGTAGGTACGAACCACTGCATACTGGGAACACCCCACAAGATGTAACTCAGACCTTACGCTTGCCCATTTTTCCTTCTTCCAACACATCAACTTCAGGAACCGACTGTTCTTCTGCTGTCTGATATATTCCGCCCCTTGACATTTGCCATTGTAATGAGATAATCAATGTTATTTCGGTGTATAAAGCAACAAGATAGACCTGTAGTTCTGTGTATCTGCTGAAACAGCTTTAGGCTCTGTTTGTTTTGCTTTCTAACATGTTGCCCAGAAGCAGTATCATATCAAATTATTCAATTTCACTTTCCAATATACAATAATAAGGCTGACAACAGGGTCCAAGTGCAAATTTACAAGAATTTGTGTTAAGCGAATATGCCTGAAATACCTTAAACATTTTCTTTGCATAAAAGATTGATTGTAAACCCCAGTACACAGTCATAAACTAAATCACATATTTGGCGTGACTACACTTTGCCTTTAAAACTACATCAGTTCCCTTCGGTACACTGCTGTACGGTTTTATAGGGGAAATAGCTGGTGAGGTTTTACAAGCATCTTGGACACACTTCCACTGTTTGTACTTGATCTGTTTTTGTTTGTTTGTTTTGCAGGAAATACCAGACAGTCTGCATTATGTTTTTATATGAATACAATACACTATGTGGCCAAAGGTTTATGGAGACCTCACACCATCATACCCATATACAGTTCTTCCCCAAACTGTTACCACAAAGTTGGAAGCACACAATAGTCCAAGATGTCTTGGAAGTTTTAAGAAGCCCAAACCTGTCCCAGCATAACAATTCCCTTGTACATATAGCGAGCTCCATGAAGACATGGTTTGCCAGGGTTGGAGTAGAAGACCTTGAGTGTCCTGACCTTTTCACCTTTTCCACTTCGTCCAACATTGGTGCATGACTTCACTAATGCTGTGCTGACTGTTGAATGGACAAACCTCGACAGCCATGCTCCAAAATCTAGTGGAAAGCCTTCGCAGAAAGGTGGAGGTTATTATGACAGAAAATGGGTGTCCACAAATTTTTGCCTCACCTGGGATGGAGTCCACTAGAGGGCGAGGTATTGTTTTCGGTGAGGTTTCTTTGTTTCTTTTCTTTTTTTTTTGTTAGCAACATTACGGGAAAACGGCTGGACTGCATGAAATCTTCATGAAACTTTCAGGATAGATGGGCATTGGTCTCAAATAGAACCTCCAACATTTTGAAGGTCATCCGGTCAAGGTCACCAAAAAGGTCAAAATAGTTGTTTTTTTCCCCCACGATATCTTCCTTGATATTCATCATATTTACTTCAAACCAAATCCAAAATGTTTGTCTTTCAATTCTGCTTCCATTGATATGCTACATGAGGGGGTATCTCTAATAGTTTTCTTAGCAGTTGGGGGTCAAATGTCATGGGTCAAGGTCATGGGTGTTCAGAGGCTCATAACTGGGAAACAGTTCAAGATAGAGAGATATAGGAAGTCATATATGGGCTTTCATTTGGCACCATGACCTTTGACCTTGAGTGACCTTGAAAGGTCATATGCAGGGTCACGGATTTTCAGAGGCTCATAACTTTAAAATGGTTAATGATAGACAGATGTTTACCATTATCAACATATAAAAAGTCCCATATGGGCTTTCAGTTGCCACCATGACCTTTGACCTTGAATGACTTTGAAATGACAAATTCAAGGTCATGGATTTTCATAGGACTATAACCTGACAGCTGCTGATTGAGAAATATTACCATTATCAATATATAGGTAGTCCCATATGGACTTTCATTTAGCACCATGAATGTTGACCTTGAGTGACCTTGAAATGTCAAACTGAAGGTCACGGAATAGGCCAGACTGCCGGGCGAGGTTTGTTTTGCCTGGCAACACTTGTTTACATATATTATTTGAACATTATGGTATAAAACCAATGCATACACATTTTTTTGCATTGGTTTGTGGCAGAACACATACAGTGGTGCTTGAAAGTTTGTGAACCCTTTAGAATTTTCTATATTTCTGCATAAATATGATCTAAAACATTATCAGATTTTCACACAAGTCCTAAAAGTAGATATAGAGAGCCCAGTTAAACAAATGAGACAAAAATATTATACTTGGTCATTTATTTATTGAGGAAAATGATCCAATATTACATATCCATGAGTGGCAAAAGTATGTGAACCTCTAGAACAGTTAATTTGAAGGTGAAATTAGAGTCAGGTGTTTTCAATCAATGGGATGACAATCAGGTGTGAGTGGGCACCCTGTTTTATTTAAAGAACAGGGATCTATCAAAGTCTGATCTTCACAACACGTTTGTGGAAGTGCATCATGGCACGAACAAAGGAGGGTACTGAGGACCTCAGAAAAAGCGTTGTTGATGCTCATCAGGCTGGAAAAGGTTACAAAACCATCTCTAAAGAGTTTGGACTCCACCAATCCACAGTCAGACAAATTGTGTACAAATGGAGGAAATTCAAGACCATTGTTACCCTCCCCAGGAGTGGTCAACCAACAAAGATCACTCCAAGAGCAAGGCGTGTAATAGTCGGCGAGGTTACAAAGGACCCCAGGGTAACTTCTAAGCAACTGAAGGCCTCTCTCACATTGGCTAATGTTAATGTTCACGAGTCCACCATCAGGAGAACACTGAACAACAATGGTGTGCATGGCAGGGTTGCAAGGAGAAAGCCACTGCTCTCCAAAAAGAACATTGCTACTCGTCTGCAGTTTGCTAAAGATCACATGGACAAGCCAGAAGGCTATTGGAAAAATGTTTTGTGGAGGAATGAGACCAAAACAGAACATTTTGGTTGAAATGAGAAGCGTTATGTTTGGAGAAAGGAAAACACTGCATTCCAGCATAAGAACCTTATCCCATCTGTGAAACATGGTGCTGGTAGTATCATGGTTTGGGCCCGTTTTGCTGCATCTGGGCCAGGACGGCTTGCCATTGTTGATGGAGCATTGAATTCTGAATTATACCAGCGAATTCTAAAGGAAAAATGTCAGGACATCTGTCCATGAACTGAATCTCAAGAGAAGGTGGGTCATGCAGCAAGACAACGACCTGAAGCACACAAGTCGTTCTACCAAAGAATGGTTAAAGAAGAATAAAGTTAATGTTTTGGAATGGCCAAGTCAAAGTCCTGACCTTAATCCAATGGAAATGTTGTGGAAGGACCTGAAGCGAGCAGTTCATGTGAGGAAACCCACCAGCATCCCAGAGTTGAAGCTGTTCTGTACGGAGGAATGGGCTAAAATTCCTCCAAGCCGGTGTGCAGGACTGATCAACAGTTACCGGAAACGGTTAGTTGCAGTTATTGCTGCACAAGGGGGTCACACCAGATACTGAAAGCAAAGGTTCACATACTTTTGCCACTCACAGATATGTAATATTGGATAATTTTCCTCAATAAATAAATGACCAAGTATAATATTTTGTCCCATTTGTTTAACTGGGTTCTCTTTATCTACTTTTAGGACTTGTGTGAAAATCTGATGATGTTTTAGGTCATATTTATGCAGAAATATAGAACATTCTAAAGGGTTCACAAACTTTCAAGCACCACTGTACTTCCTGTTATCACTGATGTTGCAGCAGCTATAAAAAGTCATTCCTTCACCAGCCTTGCTTTACTCTTTTTCCTCTCAAAGCAGCTACAGTGGGGCAAAAAAAGTATTTAGTCAGCCACCAATTGTGCAAGTTCTCCCACTTAAAAAGATGAGAGAGGCCTGTAATTTTCATCATAGGTACACTTCAACTATGAGAGACAGAATGGGGGGAAAGAATCCAGGAAATCACATTGTAGGATTTTTAATGAATTAATTGGTAAATTCCTCGGTAAAATAAGTATTTGGTCACCTACAAACAAGCAAGATTTCTGGCTCTCACAGACCTGTAACTTCTTCTTTTAGAAGTTCAAGGCTGCATCATCCACACAAGGCTGCATCATCCACATCTCGACCCCATGCAAGTATCACAGAGACTGTCAGGGAGACAGTCACCACAGAGACAGTCATGGAGACACTCACAAAGACCTCACCAAAGTCCCAATCTCAGTCTCGCTCTTCTGACTTTGTTGTACCATCTCCGTCTCCCCCCTGCATGGATTTCCCTAAAAGTATGCAGAGATTGGTGCCAATGGCTGCACTCTCTTTTTCCAGCCCAAATCATTCGCGACAAGCCGTGTACCCAGTTCATCGAAAATCAACCAACAGACTGAATTGTGTTTGCCCAGGACTTTCAGCTGGCTAACAATCTTTTTCACCATCTAAAAAATACATGACATCTCCATTCCTTCCCCCTCCCAACCTCATGGAATATACAGAGAGTCTTGTATGATGTGCTGTGCTGTGGGTCCCTGCATTGGGTGTAGTTTTGAAAACAAGCTGGGACCCAGTATGCCTATGCCATTCTCTATTCCTGTGTTGATAAGAAATAGAAAACATAGAGCATATTTAACCCAGGGGGTAAACCAGTCTAGTCTCCTTCCTATTTCAAAACAACATCAGAGTGCCCAAGCGGATATTACTTCTAGACTTTCTGTAAAACTAGCTCTTCTGAACGTTAGATCACTTTCAAACAAGTCATGTTTAATTAATGATCTTATTTGAAAACACAATCTTGATTTTTTGCTTCTAACTGAAACATGGCTGGATCAAGCAAAGACTGCTACCACCCTTATTGAAGCAGCCCCCCCAAATTTTAATTTCATGAGTGCTACCCAACATGGGAAAGGTGGAGGGATCACAAATATATTCAAAGCCTCTTTTCAATGTAAACAGTCCTCACTTGGTGATTTTACATCCTTTGAACACTTATGTGCACTTGTTACATGCTCTCCTAACATATTGTTATTAACTATTTACAGGCCTCCGAGACATTCAGCCAAAGTTTTTCTGGAAGAGTTTGGTGAACTGTTGTCAGTCATTTGCTTAGAGTTTGACTGTCTTATTATATCTGGGGATTTTAACTTGCATGTAGATAATCCTGAAAACACTTATGCCAGAGAACTACTTGCACTTATTGACAACTTCAACCTAGTACAACATGTACAGGGGCTGACCCACTCTCGTGGTCATACCCTTGACCTCGTTATTGCAAAGGGTCTTACTGTTTCTACTACTGTTGTTGACCTGGCCTTATCTGATCATTTCTGTGTTTTCTCTGATGTTTCTATGACCCCTCACATTCAGAACAGCTCAACAACTATGGGTAGGAGAGTCATAAACGACAACACGTGTTCTCTTTGAGCAAGCTCTCTCTCGGATCTCAACTAAAATGTCAGACTCTGTAGACGACTTACTGGAAATTTTTAATTTAAATATGACCCAAATTATGGATGATAATGCTCCATTCAAAATCAAAAGAGTCAATGACAAGCAGAAAGAACCATGGAAGTAATAGCCAGCTGTTAAATTGCTAAAGAGAGAATGTAGGAAGACTGAAAGAAAATGACGCAAATCTAAACTTCACATCCATTATCAAATCCATAAAGAGATGCTTTGTAAATATAATTATGAAATTGGTAAAGCAAGACGGTCTTTCTTCTCCAACATCAACAGGAATATGAACAATCCCCCACCACAATTAGCACCTGAACTTCTCTCAGTTAATAAATGCAATGAGTTTGCATCCTTCTTCAAAGGTAAAATTGATAAAATACGGCAGAATATTGCTCATAATATATCTCAGTTGCAAATAACTGAAAAGCTGCAATCACCAGTGACACAGACAGACAATTTCAATGATCATAAATACAGTACATCCCTAGAGACTGGCATTTTTCCTGTGTCCCTGAAAAAAGCCGTTGTAAAGCCCCTACTTAAAAAGAATAATCTGGATGCTTCAGTATTGAACAACTACAGGCCAATATCAAATCTACCATTCATCGGGAAAATCCTTGAAAAAATTGTCTTCAATCAATTAACTGCCTTCTTGATATCAAACAGCTGTTTTGATAACTTTCAGTCAGGATTTCGTGCCAATCATAGCACTGAAACAGTGCTGATTAAAGTTATAAATGACATACGTCTTAATACTGATGCAGGCAAAACATCGGTCCTGGTGTTACTGGACCTCAGTGCAGCTTTTGATACTGTTGATCACAACATACTGCTATATCGACTTGAACACTGGGTTGGGTTGACTGGTAAAGTTATCAATTGGTTAAAATCATACTTAAAAGATAGAAGCTTCTTTGTTACCATGGGAAATTGTACCTCAACATCAATGTCCTTGACCTGTGGTGTCCCCCAGGGGTCGATTCTTGGACCATTACTATTCAACCTTTATATGCTCCCACTTGGACAAATTATCAAGAACAACTCAATTTTGTATCACTGCTATGCAGATGACACCCAAATTTATTTTGCTTTATCACCTAATGATTATGCCCCCCTTGAATGTCTCTACCAGTGCATCGACCAAATCAACAACTGGATATCACAAAATTTTCTTCAGCTGAACACAGATAAAACAGAAGTAATTCTATTTGGGAAAAAAGATGAAAGACTCAGGATTACCACTATTCTTGACACAAAGGGGATTAAAACAAAAGATATGGTTAAAAATCAGCGAGCTAAACTTTGACAGTCACATGAAAGCAATCACTAAATCGGCATTTTATCACCTAAAAAACATTTCCAAACTAAGAGGACTTATGTCAAAAAATGATCTGGAAAAACTTATACATGCCTTCATCTCGAGTAGGGTTGATTACTGCAATGGCCTTTTCACAGGCCTGCCAAAAAAGACCATCAAACGACTTCAGCTGGTTCAAAATGCAGAGGCTAGGGTTTTCACACGAACAAAAAGAACAGAGCACATTACTCCAATTCTAAGGTCCCTTCACTGGCTTCCAGTAAGCTACAGAATTGACTTTAAAGCATTGCTGCTGGTGTACAAATCTCTAAATGGTACAGGGCCCAATTACCTCTCTGATATGTTGCAGCGGCCTAACCCAATCAGATCTACCAGATCGCAGCAGCAAAATTTACTGGTAAAACCTGTTGTTAAAACAAAGTGTGGTGAAGCAGCTTTTAGCTACTATGCAGTACAGCTATGGAACCAACTCCCAGAGGACATTAAAATGCTCCTGCTGTTGGCAGCTTTAAATCTAGATTAAAGACCAAGCTGTTTTCAGATGCTTTCTGCTAACTGATTAATATTGTCATCTTTACATGTTTTAAACTTTACTTAACTTTTACAGTCTCTGCATGTTTTAAACTTTACTTAACTTTTATTCTATTTTATTCTGCTGCTTTTTTACTGAACTTTTACTTCATTTTATTATTTTATTTCTACTATTGTTTAATTCTTATTATTTTTTTCTCTCTTCTTCCCCGTTTATTTTATGTAATTTTATTTTCTATTGTTTACTGTTTTGCTTTTACCTCTGTAAAGCACATTGAACTGCCACTGTGTATGAAATGCGCTATATAAATAAACTTGCCTTGCCTTGCCTTAAGAGGCTCCTCTGTCCTCCACTCATTACCTGTATTAATGGCACCTGTTTGAACTCGTTATCAGTATAAAAGACACCTGTCCACAACCTCAAACAGTCACACTCCAAACTCCACTATGGCCAAGACCAAAGAGCTGTCAAAGGACACCAGAAACAAAATTGTAGACCTGCACCAGGCTGGGAAGACTGAATCTGCAATAGGTAAGCAGCTTGGTGTGAAGAAATCAACTGTGGGAGCAATTATTAGAAAATGGAAGACATACAAGACCACTGATAATCTCCCTCGATCTGGGGCTCCACGCAAGATCTCACTCCGTGGGGTCAAAATGATCACAAGAACGGTGAACAAAAATCCCAGAACCACATGGGGGGACCTAGTGAATGACCTGCAGAGAGCTGGGACCAAAGTAACAAAGGCTACTATCAGTAACACACTACGCTGCCAGGGACTCAAATCCTGCAGTGCCAGACATGTCTCCCTGCTTAAGCCAGTACATGTCCAGGCCCGTCTGAAGTTTGCTAGAGGGCATTTGGATGATCCAGAAGAGGATTGGGAGAATGTCATATCAGACCCTCCAGGATTTCGCAATGTTGCGATTTGTAACTTCAACGCATATTCAACCAATCCCCGCGAATTCAGGGCGGTGTTGCAATTATATCCAATCACCTCAACTTTCGCGCAAATTTGACCAATCGCTGGCGTCGTCTTGAGGTGACGTCGACAAACTACATTCCGCCTTACTTACGTGTATACGTTCAAGAGAAGCAGCATGTGCGAGTCAGTGTTTATATCGGCTTAAATTCTGTTACTGAAAGTGTGTTATGTTTACAGTGAAGGACTGTGTGCAATTTACATTATTTTTTTTTACTTAATACAAGAAATTAATGGATGCCAACATTTTTGCCAAAATGGTATTTTATTTTCCATTGTTTAGGCAGCTTCAGCATCATACTGTGAGATTCTGTTCAAATTGTTTTTTTTTCTTCTATGAAGCCTGAGCCATTTATTTTATTAGTTTATAATTATTGTTTAATTTAGTCTTCAGGAGAGACTGACTGCACACAGCACTAGTATTAATAGTTTTTTTTTCTTACATGAAAGCTGAGGCATTTATATTATATTTTAAGGTAACTTCATGTTGTGCTGTGAGGTTCTATGTGCTTTAACTTTTGAACCAACAGGTGCATTTGGATAAGTAAAGCCTATTTTTCTGCATTTTTCTAGTCCTGGTAATCTTTTATATTGGTGAAGTTGTTTATAGAACCATTTCTCAGTGTCTTTGTTTTTTTAATCAATAGTTTTTCAGTAATAACTTAATATTTAACATATCACTCAATTTTAATCACAAAAAGAGAAAATTCCAACAATTTCTCACAACTTTCATGTCCTCCCGCAATGTAATCACAACAAAAACCTAAAAAACACCGCAACTTTCATCGCAATTTTTTTTAAAACCCCACGCAACATCAGACATTTTAGCCTGCAACAATCACAAAAAAGGCCCGCGGAATCCTGGGGGGACTGTCATATGGTCAGATGACACCAAAATAGAACTTTTTGGTAAAAACTCAACTTGTCGTGTTTGGAGGAGAAAGAATGCTGAGTTGCATCCAAAGAACACCATACCTACTGTGAAGCATGCGGGTGGAAACATCATGCTTTGGGGCTGTTTTTCTGCAAAGGGACCAGGGCGACTGATCCCTGTAAAGGAAAGAATGAATGGGGCCATGTATCGTGAGATTTTGAGTGAAAACCTCCTTCCATCAGCAAGGGCATTGAAGATGAAATGTGGCTGGGTCTTTCAGCATGACAATGATCCCAAACACACCGCCCGGGCAACGAAGGAGTGGCTTCGTAAGAAGCATTTCAAGGTCCTGGAGTGGCCTAGCCAGTCTCCAGATCTCAACCCCATAGAAAATCTTTGGAGGGAGTTGAAAGTCCGTGTTGCCCAGTGACAGCCCCAAAACATCACTGCTCTAGAGGAGATCTGCATGGAGGAATGGGCCAAAATACCAGCAACAGTGTGTGAAAACCTTGTGAAGACTTACAGAAAACGTTTGACCTCTGTCATTGCCAACAAAGGGTATATAACAAAGTATTGAGATGAATTTTTTTTATTGACCAAATTTTCCACCATAATTTGCAAATAAATTATTTAAAAATAAGACAATGCGATTTTCTGGATTTTTTTTTTCATTTTGTCTCTCATAGTTGAGGTATACCTATGATGAAAATTACAGGCCTGTCTCATCTTTTTAAGTGGGAGAACTTGCACAATTGGTGACTGACTAAATACTTTTTTGCCCCACTGTAGGCTGACACTGGAGACTCCTTCCAAAAAAAAAAGCAAAATAAGCATTTCCTCACACAAAAACTTCAAAAAAAATCATTAATTCCACTTGTTTTTAAACCGTAGGTGCTAAAGAAGGCAACTGGACTTGCTTGAAATTATTGAAGACATTTCACTTCTCATCCGAAAGGCTTCTTCAGTTCTGTCTGAACAGTGGGGAGTTCCAGGTATTTATCCTCTAGTCGACCAAAAGCAAACCTAAGGAGAGTCATTGAGGTCATATGGGTCGTTGACCCTCTCAGCCGTCCTGTAGGTGTTTGGGTCACTGGAGGCCGGATGTAAACCCCACTAGTCAGACAGAACTGAAGAAGCTTTTCGGCTGAGAGGTGAAACGTCTTCAAGAATTTCAAGCAAGTCTAGTTGCCTTCTTTAGCACCCACAGTTTATGATGACCTGGATGACTGAGCACCTTCACTGACATATTTCCACTTGTTTTTAATACATTTTTATGGAGTGTATTCAGAGAAACCTTCTAACTGGAGCTACTACCTGGAACACCTTCTGACCAATGAGAATCGAGAATCCTGTTTTATTTTTTATTATTATTATTTTTTTCCTGATCAGTTGATAATAAGGGATGACACGGGTAAGCAGATTATATGAGTCAAATGCTGGTTTAAAATCTAAACATTATCAGAACGATTTTTTTTTAAATTCATTGAGAATCCATGCTGGTCGTGCTTGACCCATTTCCTGTCATGTAATCTATCGTTAAAGCAGCCTGCTGAAATGGCTTAATTATTCATGTTTGATGTGGAAACACAACACTTTAAGAACGTGGCTCCATGGGAGGACTGACACACACGACAGTGCTCGTACAAGCACACACACTGCGCAGGGCTCTGCTGGGCTCGGTCTGTAGGCCGCATTAACCCATTAGCCAACACTGAAGATAAATGTCCCTGTCACTTGGTCCTGTGATTGATTTTATGCACCCACACACACCCAAG
This sequence comes from Neoarius graeffei, assembly GCF_027579695.1. Classification (NCBI taxonomy): domain Eukaryota; kingdom Metazoa; phylum Chordata; class Actinopteri; order Siluriformes; family Ariidae; genus Neoarius; species Neoarius graeffei. The sequence continues at coordinate 24,800,521 of NC_083581.1, read as the reverse complement.
CACACGCCCACACGTGTATATGTAAATAAAGATTAGAGCATACTGTGTACCACTGGACATCATTCCCATATGCAAGATAGTATTTGAATAGAACTGGAAAATAAAATTGTGTAGACAGATATGTGCATTTTGACACTAGTAATATTGTGTATTTCATCACCTGGAACACAATGGCTTATTGTAGAGTCGTTGCACAACGTTGTGTGATCTGGGATGAGATCATAAAGCGCCAAGCATCCATCAAGTGCACAGGATGTGATTGAGAACAGAAGACAAAGCCGTGCCACTTCGTACAGTCTGGCTTGTAATGAGTGACTGAGACACTTTCTCTGATACCACTCTTGAATATGTATGTGCATGTGTGTCACAAACACACACTTCTTTTTCCCTTCTTCTCTCTGCACATGCTGCATGCTGCACGAAGGTAAGGCCTTGGTCTGTCACTCATTACTTTGGCACTGGCATGTTCCATGGCGACAGTGTGTCCAACCTCAGGTTTGTCAGTGTCTGTCCAGAGCTGACCTGTCTGCTTGGGTGTGTGGATGTGAATGCTGATAGATGCTTCCGGAACTGCTTCTTCATGTCCGTCAAGAGCCAGGAAGCTTGGCTGACACATCCGGCTCGGCCTTTTTGAAATTTGTTGACAGTTGCAGAGGGTAGTGTGCACTTCTGCCAGAGTTCATCCAGAAGGTTTGGATCTGACAAGCAGCTCGTTGTGAATAAACGGCCAGCTGCATCACCGTAACTGTTCTCATTGGACTGTGGTTGGATGGTTTGTGTAACATACAAAGTGGGGCTTTTATTACACCACAGCACTGATTGGTCAGAAATGTTCATTTTCTACATTGTATAAAATCACATGATTATATTATATTATATTATATTATATTATATTATATTATATTATATTATATTATATTATATTATATTAATGCGCTCCTTCATATGTTTTAGCGGTTCTATAGCAACACATGACTCACATATACATTTATGTCCTGAGGACAACAGTTGACTTGCTAACTTTCAGACTGAAGTTGTCACGAACAGTTTTGCACTCAAGTTTCCATCAATGAACAGTTTACAGCTCCAACAAAACAGACTTCATGTTAAAACTATAATGAATTTCTTGTTTTCACAGTTATACTTTGTGACTATAGAGCACAGTTATAGAAGCGAGTTATTTATAATCTGGGTGCGATTTGCTGGGGGGATGGGGGATGTTCTCATAGAACGCAAAGATATTGTTATTATCTACAATGTATCAATGTATCTGCAGGGATGCAAACAGCGCGCCTTTTGGCGGATGCCGCCTTTTTCACGGCCGATTTTTTTTTTTTTGGGGGGGCGTTGGAGTGTCTGATTATAATTTCAAAGTAAATTCTGTATTAAAATTACGAAATAAGCAAATCCGTTACAGTCCATGAAACAGGAAGTATAAGGATGAGAAAAAAAACAGTTTAAATCGGAAAGCTGCGCACAATGTGAACTGCGCCATCAGAGCAAACTGTTCATTTAGTATTCATGTATTTGGGTGATTTTCGAGTCACTGTCCATTTAATCTGGAGGGAGAGAAACATCACAGCAATGCGACAAGCAATGCGAACTTTGTTGTGTGTTAGTGTTCGTGTATTTAGTCAGAGAGATAGGAAGATGAATTTACTGTACTATCTCTGGTTTAGTGTTCGTTTTCATTTAGTGTTATTCATTTGATATCATCGGATGTTATTGAGCTGTTAGCCTATTATTACCTTAATTTTGTGACCTTTCATGATTTAAAAAAAACATCCCCCCTTCTGGTTTTTTGACAAATCGCACCCTGTTTATAATCATGCTGTCTGTTATCACCCAAATGAGGATGGGTTCCCTTTTGAGTCTGGCTCCTCTCGAGGTTTCTTCCTCATGACATCTGAGGGAGTTTTTCCTCACCACCGTCGCCACAGGCTTGCTCATTGGGGATAAATTAGGGATAAAATTGGCTCATGTTTAAAGCCTTTAATTTTCTGTAAAGCTGCTTTGTGATAATGTCTATTGTTAAAAGCGCTATAAAAATAAACTTGACTTGACTTATCATGACTCACAAAGGCTTGTATGGTGCAGTCAAAGCGTAATTTTTTAAAATGTTATTTAACAAAGAAAAGTGTAGAATCATTCATACAAGTGCCTGGTAAAAACATGGACGGTGTAACGTCTTGAAAAAGTGGAGCAACCACAGGTCTGGTGCCCCTGCTGGCTGGATGCAGTATACTTTTTTTAGCTCCACCCATCCTCATAAGTTTCAATTACAAATATGACCACGTATATTTCATGTCACTTTCTCTTTCCATCTACAGTTTTCTGTAGACACACAGTTTCCAAAATTTTATCCAATGATGTCCTAAGAAGGCATGGAAACACTTGGGAATTGACAGCCTTGTGATTGACAGCCTTGCCGATTCACTGGACCTTGGTATTGGGCAGAGCCTACTACATCATGTGACAGATCATGACTTCAACTCTTGTCTTGTCTCCACTGCGCAGACTCTAGCTCTAAATTTCACAACATGGCAGAAGAATTTTGGCTTCTTTCTATATAATGTTTTCTGTAAGGAGACATTTATGCATCATTAATGAAAGGAGTCTCCACTGTCAGTGCTCTGTAAATAAACAATAAAATTATCTATCTATCTATCTATCTATCTATCTATCTATCTATCTATCTATCTATCTATCTATCTATCTATCTATCTATCGTGTCTTGCAAAAGTATTCATCCCGATTATTGTTTGTCCTGTTTTGTCACGTTACAAGCTGGAATTAAAATGGATTTTTGGAGGGTTAGCACCATTTGATTTACACAACATGTCTACAACTTTAAAGGTGAAAATTGTTGTTTTATTGTGACACAAACAATAATTAAGATGAAAAAACAGAAATCTGGAGTGTGCATAGGTATTCACCCCCTTTCGTATGAAACCCCTAAATAAGAGCTGGTCCAAACAATTCACTTCATAAGTCACATAATTAGTTGATTAAGATCCACCTGTGTGCAATCAAAGTGTCACATGATCTGTCACATGATGTCTATAAATCAACTTGTTCTGGAAGGACCCTGACTCTGCAGCATGACTAAGCAAGCAACATGAAAACCAAGGAGCCTCCAAATAGGTCAGAGACAAAGTTGTGGAGAAGTATAGGTCAGGGTTGGGTTATAAAAAATATCCCAAACTTTGAATATCCCACAGAACACCATTAAATCCTTTATAGCAAAATGGAAAGAACATGGCACCACTACAAACCTGACAAGAGAAGGCCGCCAACCAAGACTCACAGACCGGGCAAGGAGGGCATTAATCAGAGATGCAACAAAGACACCAAAGATAACACTGAAGGAGCTGCAAAGATCCACAGCGGAGATGGGAGTATCTGTCCACAGGACCACTTTAAGCTGTACACTCCACAGAGTGGGTGGAGCTTTATAGAAGAGTGGCCAGAAAAAAAGTCATTGCTTTAAAAAACATGTTTGGAGTTTGCCCAACAGCATGTGGCAGACTCCCCAAACACATTGAAGAAGATTCTCTGGTCAAATGAGATAAAAATGGAATTTTTTGACCATCATGGGAAATGCCATGTGTGGCGCAAACCCAACACCCTGAGAACACCATCCCTACAATGAAGCATGGTGGTGGCAGCATCATGCCGGGATGGGGAAAGCTGGTCAGGACTGAAGGAAAAGATGGATGGCACTAAATACAGGGCAATTCTGGAGGAAAACCTGTTTGAGTCAGCCAGAGGTTTGAGACTGGGACGAAGGTTCATGTTCCAGCAGGACAATGACCCTAAACATACTGCTAAAGCTACACTGGAGTAGTTTAAAGGGAAAAATTTAAATGTCTTGGAATGGCCTAATCAAAGCCCAGACCTCAATCCAATTGAGAATCTGTGGTATTTGTGGTGAAGATTGCTGTACACCAACGCAACCCATCTAACTTGAAGGAGTTGGAGCAGTTTTGCCTTGAGGAATGGGCAAAAATACCAGTGGCTAGATGTGCTAAGCTAATAGAGACATACCCCAAGAGACTTGCAGCTGTAATTGTAGTAAAAGGTGGCTCGGGGGGGAATACCTATGCACACTCCAGATTTCTGTTTTTTTCATCTTAATTATTGTTTGTGTCACAATAAAAAAGCAATGTGCACCTTTAAAGTTGTAGGCATGTTGTGTAAATCAAATGGTGCTAAACCCCCCCCAAATCCATTTACAAGGGACGGCACAGTGGTGTAGTGGTTAGCATGGTCACCCCACAGCAAGAAGGTTCCGGGTTCACGGCCAGCGAGGGCCTTTCTGTGTAGAGTTTGCATGTTCTCCCCGTGTCTGCGTGGGTTTCCTCCGGGTGCTCTGGTTTCCCCCACAATCCAAAGACATGCAGTTAGGTTGATGTGGGGTGCCCTTGAGCAAGGTACCTAACCCCTGACTGTGCTCTGGTGTGGCTCATGACCATAGGTGAAAGTCAAAACGTAGATTGACCGGTAAATCGAGAGCTTCACCTTTTGGCTCAGCTCCTTCTTCACCACAACGGACCGGTAAAGTGACTGCATCACTGCAGAGGCTGCACCGATCCACCTGTCGATCTCACGCTCTATCCTTCCCTCACTCGTGAACAAGATCCTGAGATACTTAAACTCCTCCACTTGAGGCAGGACTTCTCCACCAACTTGGAGAGGGCAAGCCACCCTTTTCCAGTCGAGAACCATGGCCTCGGACTTGGAGGTGCTGATTCTCATCCCAGCCACTTCACACTCGACTACAAACCGCCCCAGTGCATGCTGAAGGTCCTGGTTTGAAGAAGCCAACAGGACAAAATCATCCGCAAAAAGCAGAGATGAAATCCTGTGGTTCCCAAACAGGATTCCTTCCGGCCCCTGGCTGTGCCTAGAAATTCTGTCCATAAAAATTATGAACAGAACCACTGACAAAGGGCAGCCCTGCCGGAGTCCAACATGCACTGGGAACAGGTCTGACTTACTACTGGCAATGCGAACCAGACTCCTGCTCCGTTTGTACAGGGACCGGACAGCCCTTAGCAAAGAGCCCCGAACCCCATATTCCCGAAGCACCCCCCACAGAATACCATGAGGGACATGGTCAAATGCCTTCTCCAGATCCACAAAGCACATGTGGACTGGTTGGGCAAACTCCCATGAACCCTCGAGCACCCTATGAAGGGTATAGAGCTGGTCCAGTGTTCTGCGACCAGGACAAAAACCGCATTGTTCCTCCTGGATCCGAGGTTCAACTATTGGCCGAATTCTCCTCTCCAGTACCCTGGAGTAAACCTTCCCGGGGAGGCTGAGAAGTGTGATTCCCCTATAATTTGAGCACACTCTCTGGTCCCCTTTCTTAAAAAGAGGGACCACCACCCCAGTCTGCCACTCCAGAGGCACTGTCCCCAACTGCCACGCGATGTTGCAGAGGCGGGTCAGCCAAGACAGCCCCACAACATCCAGAGACTTGAGATACTCAGGGTGGATCTCATCCACCCCCGGTGCCTTGCCACCGAGGAGCTTGCAAACCACCTCAGTGACTTCGGCTTGGGTAATGGATGAGTCCACCTCTGAGTCATCAGCCTCCACTTCCTCAATGGAAGATGTGACGGTGGGATTGAGGAGCTCCTCGAAGTATTCCTTCCACCGCCCGACAATGTCCCCAGTCAAGGTCAACAGCTCCCCACCCGCACTGTAAACAGTGTTGGCAGAGTACTGCTTCCCCCTCCTGAGGCGCTGGATGGTTTGCTAGAATTTCTTCGAGGCCGACCGATAGTCCTCCTCCATGGCCTCACCGAATTCCTCCCAGTTCCGAGTTTTTGCCTCCGCAACTGCCCAAGCTGCGGCACGCCTAGCCTGCCGATACCCATCAGCTGCCTCAGGAGTCCCGGAGGCCAACATGGCCCTATAGGACTCCTTCTTCAGCTTGACGGCATCCCTTACTTTCGGTGTCCACCTCAGTGACTTCAGCTTGGGTAATGGACGAGTCCACCTCTGAGTCATCAGCCTCCACTTCCTCAATGGAAGACATGACGGTGGGGGTTCTGGGATTGCCGCCACGACAGGCACCGGAGACCTTGCGGCCACAGCTCCAAACAGCTGCGTCTACAATGGAGGTAGAGAACATGGTCCACTCAGACTCAATGTCCCCTGCCTCCCTCAGAAGCTGGGAGAAGCTCTCCCGGAGGTGGGAGTTAAAGACCTCCCCAACAAAGTGCTCGGCCAGACGTTCCCAGCAGACCCTCACCATACGTTTGGGCCTGCCAGGTCTATCTGGCTTCCTCCTCAGCCAGCAGATCCAACTCACCACCAGGTGGTGATCAGTTGACAGCTCAGCCCCTCTCTTCACCCGAGTGTCCAAGACATAGGGCCGGAGATCAGATAAAACGACAACAAAGTCGATCATCGACCTCCGACCTAAGGTGTCCTGGTGCCACGTGCACTTATGGACACCCCTATGCTCGAACATGTTGTTCGTTATGGACAAACCATAACTAGCACAGAAGTCCAATAACAAAACACCACTCGGGTTCAGATCGGGGAGGCCGTTCTTCCCAATCACGCCCCTCCAGGTGTCACTGTCATCGCCCACGTGAGTGTTGAAGTCCCCCAGTAGAACAGTGGAGTCCACAGTCTGAGCACCTCTCAGTACCTCTCCCAGGGACCCCAAGAAGGCCGGATACTCTATACTGCTATTCGGCCCGTAGGCACAAACAACAGCAAGAGCCCTCTCCCCGATCCGAAGACGCAGAGAGGCGACCCTCTCGTTCACTGGGGTAAACTCCAACACATGGCGGTTGAGCTGGGGAGCTATAAGCAAGCCCACACCAGCCTGCCACCGCTCACCATGGGCGACTCCAGAGAAGTGGAGAGTCCAGCCCCTCTCGAGGAGCTGGGTTCCAGAGCCCAAGCTGTGCGTGGAGGTGAGCCCGACTATCTCTAGCCTGTACCTCTCAACCTCCCACACAAGCTCAGGCTCTTTCCCCCCAACAGAAGTGACATTCCATGTCCCAACAGCTAGCCGCTGTATTCGGGGATCAGGTCATCGAGGCCCCTGCCGTCGACTGCCGCCCAATCCACACTGCACCGGCCCCCTACGGCTACTTCTGTGGGTGGTGAACCCACAGGAGGTCAGGCCCACGTCACCGCTTCGGGCTGAGCCCAGCCAGGCCCCGTGGGCAAAGGCCCGGCCACCAAGCGCTCGCATACGAGCCCCAACCCCAGGCCTGGCTCCAGGGTGGGGCCCCGGCTACGCCATACCAGGTGACATCACGGTCCTTGGTCTATTATTATCCATAAGGGTTTTGGTGAACTGCTCTTGGTCTGGCCTGTCACCTAGGACCTGTCTGCCTTGGGAGACCCTAACAGGGGCGTAATGCCCCTGACAACATAGCTCCTAGGATCATTCAAGCACACAAACCCCTCCACCACAATAAGGTGGCAGTTCTAGGAGGGGACACACCATTGTGTATCATTGTTTCATATGAGCTCCATCTGGGACATGGAGAACCAAAACCGTGACATAAATCTCTATATCGATAAATTGTTTTGATAAATCTGGGTACTTTTTGTTTGTGAATGTGTCTATATAATAAAAAGAAAATCACACGTTGGCTTGAAGATATGGGTAGCATGGTGGTGTAGTGGTTAGCACTGTCGCCTCACAGCAAGAAGGTCCTGGGTTTGAGCCCAGCAGCCGACGGGAGTCTTTCTGTGTGGAGTTTGCATGTTCTCCCCGTGTCTGCGCGGGTTTTCTCCGGGTGCTCTGGTTTCCCCCATGGTTCAAAGACATGCAGTTAAGTTAACATGGGGTGGCCTTGAGCTGAAGTGCCCTTGAGCAAGACACCTAACCCCCAACTGCTCCCCGGGTGCTGTAGCATAGCTGCCCACTGCTCTGGGTATGTGTGTGTGTTCACTGCTTCAGATGTGTTAAATGCAGAGAAAAATTTCACAAGTGTATGTGTGATGAACAATGCTTTTCTTAAAGTTTATCTTCTTGTGTTGAAAAACTCGGATTTTTCATATGAAATACAACCCAGATCTGAGTGACATATTTAAATAATATTGGCTGGCTTTGAGTGGTATATTAGATATATTCCATTCAGCTAGCATGATATTGAATGAGTCAAAGATGAGTAGCTGAATGGAATATATCTGATATACCATGAAGAAAAAAAGCCAGCCAGTATTTATTATTAGACATACACACTCTCTTTTCCAGTTTATCAGTGTCTGTTGATATGTTTTTCTCTTCTAAACAGAGGGGAACCATCAGGGCCTTCTTGGCCTTCAGAGAAGACCCAAACATATCAGCATTTCAAATGTTATATTTAATTTACAGTATTTCATTCTTTTTAACTGCTTTCATTCTTTTATAATTTCATTATAATTATTCTCTTCTAATTCAGCCTCATTTTCTATCAAATTTGCTTCAGAAATGAAAGGGTTACTGTCCTGAAAACATTAAAATCGAGTTATCCAATGAGATTTTTTTGTTTGTTGTCTCTAGGCTGAGAAGAGTTTAGAGCTGGCTCACTCATTGGTTAGGACTTCATTGCCGGGACAGAAGGCCATGGCAGTGTATGTTTATGTAGGAAGTGACAGATGAATTAACCAATCAGATTTTGATTTATAGTGAGAGAGACCAAAAATTTATCGCCCTAGGCCTCTCAAAGGCCAACGCGAGCTTAACCGCGAGTCGGCGCCATCAGCGCAGCAGTGAAATCACCTTCCAGCCAGTGTAGCGTTCATCAGTAGTGTTAGCAGATGCTAATAAAGTGGGCAAGCCAGTGCAGCACATGCTAATGTCCAAGAAACTAAGATTTCTGTCTCCAGACTCTTCTTCTATGCACACTCGCCACAGTATTTTTCACTCATACTTAGGTATTGTAGTTACTTTTAAAATCAACATCAACAACTACACACAGCAGAGCAACCTGGCAGCCTACCGCTAATCCCTTGCAAAATCCTTTACCCTGTTGCTTTTTTGGTGTCTGGCTAAGGTTTTGCTGAGCTGAAGTCCCAGCTCTAATAGTAACGATTCACCACTGCAAACGAGTGATATATTTTTCACTACTTGAAAATAAACTTCATATATTTGCGCCGCCATGTAATATCCTCTATTTATATTACATTGTGGAACATCCAGAAATCATAAAAAAAGTGAACAGTCATTTACTCTTTTTTTTGTTTTGTTTATTTTTTGGGGCTCTCTTTTGATGGTAAGACAAACCGCAGTCCCCACCCCTTCATCTCTATCCTGAAGACTTTCCTTTCACAGAAAACTTTACCAACAAAATCTTCTTTACCTCTGGCTGTTACAAAATGCTGACACTGGAGACTCCTTCCATAAATGTTAAACGAATGTATCCAAGCTTCAGCAAGCTTTTAAGAATGACTCAGCACATACTATCCCAATATTTTATTATTCCAGTCCTTTATGGGAAAACTCAGGAAAAAAAAAACGTGATAAATAAATATTATGGTTTCTGTTTTGTGGTTTCTGTTACTGGTTTGATTTGGAGGCGGTTGGAAAAAGAAAGAACCATTTCCTTTTAATGTGAAGGAGGTGACTGCCACATGTATCCCTCTGTGTGTGTGTGTTTTTCTTTTTTTTTTCAGGGACAACTCCAGCTTTTAATAAACATGTAATAAGAAAGAAAACAGCTGGTAGCTGTGTCCCAGATGGTGCTGTACTTGGCATCTCAGAGGAAGGGACCACACATGCAGATGGCTCATTATTCCAGCATTTGGTTATGCATATTGCACAAAATCTTACTCCAGTGCTTAACAACCAGTATAAGCAATGCAGGTGTTGCTGCTTTTTACACCCACGAAAAGGCTCATCCACGTCATTGACGCATGTGTAATCCACGCAGACACATACACACACGCAAACACGTTCACAAATTTCTAATGTGAATTTAATCACACAGCATTTCTTCTCTCGCAATCGCAGTGGCAATCCTCATGACAGACCCTCCCTCTGACCATCTTAAAGCACATGATGTAAACCTCCTGTATGTTTTTATTATATTATTATTATTATTTCATTCCAATCAGAAATACTCATCTCATTATCTCTAGCCGCTTTATCCTGTTCTACAGGGTCGCAGGCAAGCTGGAGCCTATCCCAGCTGACTACGGGCGAAAGGCGGGGTACACCCTAGACAAGTCGCCAGGTCATCACAGGGCTGACACATAGACACAGACAACCATTCACACTCACATTCACACCTACGGTCAATTTAGAGTCACCAGTTAACCTAACCTGCATGTCTTTGGACTGTGGGGGAAACCGGAGGAAACCCACGCAGACACGGGGAGAACATGCAAACTCCGCACAGAAAGGCCCTCGCCGGCCATGGGGCTCGAACCCGGACCTTCTTGCTGTGAGGCGACAGCGCTAACCACTACACCACCGTGCCGCCCACATCAGAAATACTGTAACTGTAATTTACTGTAACATACACTCAGTGGCCACTTTAATAGCAACTTGTTCTTGAGTCTAAGATTCCTGTTCTTGGCTGCGGGACTGGAACCCAATGTGTTCTTCTGCAGTTGCATGCTGAGATGCTTTTCTGCTCACCGCAGTTGTAAAGAGTGATTATATGGGTTACTATAGCCTTCCTGGCAAAAAAGCTCGAACCAATCTGTCCATTTTCCTCTGACCTCTCTTATCAACAAGATGTTTGTTTCCACCCACAGAACTGTCACTCACTCACTCAATGTTTTTCTGTTTTTTTCACACCATTCTGTTGTGAGACTGTTGTGTGTGAAAACCCCAGGAGATCAGCAGTTTCTGAAATACTCAAACCAGTCCATCTGGCTCAAACCAACACCCATGCCACAGAGAAAGAAATTCACACTTTGAGATCACAATTTTTCCCGTTCTGATGTTTGAAGTGAATGTTAACTGAAGGTCTTGATTTGTATCTGTGTGATTTGATGCATTGAGCTGCTGTCAAGGGATTGACTGATATTTTATATTTCTAAAATATGAAACAGAGTGTCGCAACCTGTTTTTATCATTGCTAGCACTGGACATAGCCTTACCCTGTATCTCAATTTCAGGCATCTGTTTGGGTAGAATGTTTATCCAGGACATGCTAGACTGAAAACTTTTGCTGTTTATTCTGATTAGCGCTTTTTACACTTCACTCCGAGACACAGTCGCTCACACTTCGTTATATGATAATATGAGCTCCCTTGTTTTAAAGGAGAACTGGAGTCATAGGCGGCACGGTGGTGTAGTGGTTAGCGCTGTCGCCTCACAGCAAGAAGGTCCTGGGTTCGAGCCCCGGGGCCGGCGAGGGCCTTTCTGTGTGGAGTTTGCATGTTCTCACCTTGTCCGCGTGGGTTTCCTCCGGGTGCTCCGGTTTCCCCCACAGTCCAAAGACATGCAGGTTAGGTTAACTGGTGACTCTAAATTGACCGTAGGTGTGAATGTGAGTGTGAATGGTTGTCTGTGTCTATGTGTCAGCCCTGTGATGACCTGGCGACTTGTCCAGGGTGTACCCTGCCTTTCGCCCGTAGTCAGCTGGGATAGGCTCCAGCTTGCCTGCGACCCTGTAGAAGGATAAAGCGGCTAGAGATGATGAGAACTGGAGTCATTTTTAAACTTGGTTTATTTCTTAATTAACATGTTATTCAATTACGTTTTCAGTTTTAATAACCTTATATCGTGACTTGTATTGGCAACTAATTGCAATTAAATATTATACGTATCGGCCTATTCGGTTTTTAGCCGTGTTGAATGTAGTTCGTTTGGTCCACGGCAGGCGTCGCTTATCCGCGCGATCTTCACGAGACTTGTGTGAGACTTCAAAACGTCAAGTGTCAGCCAGGTGTCAGTGCCACCATTTTGAAAACGGTTTTCCAAACAAAATATTGCACAAAAACGAGTTTAAATGACGATTACTGCCTACTTTTTTCAAACTTTCCTGATTGCTATCAAAACAAACAAAACTTCCGGCTTGATTACATCAGCATTCGAAAGAGGGCGCGCGTGTCTTTTGACAACGTCGGCAGATGTTGGTCACTTTGATTTCCACTGTACATTTTACTTCCGTCCTACGATGTCTCGCACAGGTCTCAACGAATCTCGTTTACGGCCATTGCTTTGACATATGGACTGATCTATTACAGAGCATATTTCAAACACTCATAACTTGCTACAGCAGCGACAAAATAGCGATCAAAAATGCATTCCTGTATTTAATAAAATGAGATGCATAGAATTTTGATAATAAAAAATTTGCCTTCAGTTCTCCTCTAAGTTCATGATTAAACGTGTGTGTGTGTCTGTGTGTCTGTGTGTGTATGCGCATGTGTGTGTTCTGTGTCGAAAGATCACTGGGATTTCCCTTCACTTCCTCTCACTCTTGACACTGCCCGTCTGCTGAAGCTGTCCTCTCTGATTTGTACTGCAAGACAACGTGACCTTTATTCCAGCTATAACCATAATACACTTTAGCACATGCCACTCAGATCAGCGCTGCTGCCGCCGCTGCTGCTGCTGCTGGAATCTGGCTCCTGACTCAAGGATGAACAGGACGAGGAGTTTTTCTTCAACTGAAACTCTGCTTACTTCTGGAGGTGACATTTATGTCGTATTTGCTGACGCTGGAGTTGTGTGAGGTTTCATTCTTCTGAGTCCATGATAATGATGATGATGTTGTTTTACTAGAATGATGTCACATCCTGATCTTAATGTATGCCTCATGTCAAAATTCTGCAAACCTAAAACAAACAAACATGCAAACAAAAAGAGCCAGATGTTTTTTTTTCTGCAGATATCAATTCAGTCTACTTCCTGTTAACCCTTTAAAGCTCATAGGCAACAGTTTTAATTTTATGCACATTTGAAACTTTAAATGTTAAAAAACCCTCTGTAATTTTCTTCTGGTCCCAAGAAGTATTGTTAATAAGTAATAATTAAAATAAGTTAGCGTGGATCGCGGCGAATTTCTGTTCGGCGATTTTCGGGACCACTCGGCGCGTGACATCATTTAAGCCAAACAAACCACTTGGGTTGAGTCCACTTCCGTTTACTTACACTGCTGTTCAGCTTGAGTGCAGATGTGCATTCAGGAATTTCCAAAGAAAAACCATGCCTTATTGTTGTGCAGTGAACTGTAACAATGGGACCGGTTCAGGAAGAAGTTTTTACCTTTTTCCAAGAGAGGAGAAGAGGCGGAGAGAGTGGATTGGCTTTTTCCAGAAGAGGAGAAGAGGCGGAGCGAGTGGGTTGGCTTTTTCCGAAAAAGGAAAAGAGGCAGAGCGAGAGGGTTGGCTTTTTCCAAAAAAGGAGACTAGGCGGCGCAAGAGGGTTGGCTTTTTCCGAAAAAGGAGAAGAGGCGGAGCGAGTGGGTTAGCTTTTTCCGAAAGAGGAGACGAGGCGGAGAGTGTGGATTGTGCGCGTGAAACAAAATCAAGCAGTCAAAGAAGAAACGGACCAGCAACGCTCAAGCAAAAAGGAGAAGATTGGAGGTAAACATTTTTACTTTTGCTTGCAATTGACAAGTCAAGAATCCTGAGGGATCCTGTACAATGATTGTGGAAATGAGACAAAGGGATATTTCCTCACTTAGAGTAAGCTATAAATAGTATAATGCCACGGATGGCAGGCTAATGTGGCCTACCAGTGCACTGTCCAGTAATTGTTACCTATATCCACCAGGGAGGGCGGTTTAATTATTCTTTAAAAGGGCTCTTATTTAGTATTACGATGAAAGTAAGAATTTATCATAACTACCAGGATAAATCGTTTGGGCGCGAGTCTTGTTGAGGTCCGGGGTCACCGTGATCAGAGTCGGCAGAGTCGCTGTCAGATTCCGAGGCCGCACGATCAAACCAATGAGCCACATTCACCAGTTGCTTCGCAACGGCCATAGGTTCATACATATATGGTTTCACCTCTCGATATTCAATTTGGAGAGTTCCTACTTCAAAATCGCTATCACTTTCAGACATTTTACACAACCTCTCACGACCAAAGTCCGTACATGTGTGCTCAGTTCGCAGGTAAACACAGAGCTGCTCCCAGTCTGTTTGGCTTAAATGACGTCATGACGACGGTCCCCTGGTGGTGAAAGTGCGCATAAGTGAGATGTAAACAAACCTTCGGAAATTGGGCAAAACAGTATATTTTAACCGTTTTATTCAATTTTAGGGTGCAAATTAGACAATAAGATGATTGAATTCGCTTTTTGGGTCATTCTTCTAGACAATAAAGTTGATATTCTACGTTTCACCTCCGACCGTTGCCTATGACCTTTAAAGCTTAAAGATGTGAACTGCGAAGTCATCCGAAATGTTCAATTTTTCTATGACTCGCAAGAACAATATCATGCGGATGAGATGTGATCATTTTGATGTGCTGAGATTCGCTTTTCTCCATTTTGGGACATTTTCCTACCTCTTGAGGTAAACAATATGGCCTTACAGAAACAGCTGAACACCAGGAGCTTTAACTAATTAGCATGACTATGGAACTGCATCACACTACAATGGCGACATGCGAAAAACATCGTGACAATTAAAAATTTAGATTATACCAGCAGATTGCGTTACATCCAAAAGCTGAAACATGCAGGCATCACAGATCCATATAATGTACTCAAAAATGTATTTATTTATCCTGCCCACTGCTCTCTCTCTCTCTCTCTCTCTCTCTCGCTTTCTGTGTGCACATGCGTTCACTGCTTCAGATTGGATTAAATGCAGAAGAGGAATTTCACTGTGCTTGAGTGTACATGTGACAAAAATAAAGGCTGCTTCTTCTTAATTTACCCACAAATGTATTTATTCCACTTGAAAAGTGTTCGGCAAACCAGCTACTGGATTTGGGACACTATGACATCCTGAACTATTTTGTATTTGGGACTTCTAAATACACTGGAGATGCTAAAGGCAGACAAAAGTAAAGATGCCTACCAATATTTAGAGGAAGGTTTCCTGCCAGAATGTTATGGAAAATTCCCGAAAAAGAAAAATACCTTGTTATGACAAAGGTAAGCTCAAACCTGGACTTCTAATAGTAATAAACATGCCAGGGCCTAGATCTAACATATTTTATGGTGTTTACCCGAGTCTACATTATCAGTACCTAACAAACATGCTGCTATAGGAGCCAAGCATTAGGTCTAAAAAAAAATATCATGTCCAAAGCCCACATCCAGATCTACATTTTAATGTTGCACAGAACTTTTACACTAACTGGATATACAATATTTTCCACACACACGGGAAGGTTTTTCATCCTGTTTACCTGTAGCTCACCATTTTTCTCATCTTTCTGGGTTCGCGGTGAAGCAATGAAAAGTTAAACCGGGCTTATCTCCACATCTGTTATTACATCCAAAAGCACTGCAGGTCTCTGGCATTGTTCTTTTAGATGTAACTTCTACAAGTTTACCTGTAGATGTACTGAATTGGGCTTACAATCACTTGCATACACTTGTGCCGGTTGTTGTCAAACACAAAGCTTGGCTGGATAAACAAATCCGCAGTTATGATGACCTCACATGAAAGGCACCTACAACTCCATACTCACTACCGTAGAGTTGAGCCCATGCATTCTAAGGCTAGGATAGCTAAGCACTAGCTAGAATGATTTAGTTATCTGTCCAGAAAAATGACATGTCGTCTAACCTTGCTCCATCTTGCAGTTGGACTCATGAGGCAGGCTTTCCTTTTCTTTTCCGCCAGGTTTTAGCTCACAGGAGAGCAGAGTCCACCATGTTTGCCCATGCTGACTTGTTTTGGTTAAAAGTAGGTCAAACGCCCCACAGTGGTTACATGATATTGTTGCTCACTTGCGTTTCCAATTTTCAGAATCATAAAATGCAGGACCTGTTTTATCTCGGCAAACTATTTACACATAGGATACACAATGTATACAGCAGTGAAACATCTCGAAACTCCAACAGCTATAGAAATAAAACATTTTGCACAGCATTCAGCTTTGCAGTCAGAACCTTTAAGTATTTGTTAAGGCATCTTTTTATTAAAATTATCTTTTTTGAATGTGCGACTTCATAGCATTTTTATACACATGGAAAGAAATTGTTGTGTTATTTTTTTATGACCTAAGGAAGCTTGATTGCTTTTCTATAAAGACTACATTTTATATAAGTACAAATTATTTTGCATTTCTATTATAATATACAGTATGTCATGCATAACAACTGACATATACAGTACAGAATTACAGTATACCAAGGATACAAAGTGCACTGTGGTTACTGTTAATAGTATTAATAAACAATCTTTTTTAAACAACATAAAATACTTTGCACAGCAGCATAGCAAGCTTTCACTTAAATGTATTTTAATCACGCTAACCTCTGCTATTACACTATTTAAATACAACCGATAGCCTGTATAAAACATAATTTGATACGATTGTGCTTTTCATGATGTATAATTAGACTTAGGGGACTCGTGAAACTTCTTGTCTCTACGAACACAAACAGGTTCGTTAGTCATGTGGTAAGGACATAACATGCTACAACAGTGTAGGTGTTTACAAGAGGTGGATCGTTTACATGTCAGAAAACCTAAAAGGAACTGCTTTATCTTTGTCATGAAGCACTGACACTGGAGAAAATTTTTTTATAAATGGACATTAACCTGTGATTCGGCTTAGTAGCATCAGCTGCATCAGCTGACTAACATACTGTACTTGCCAACACTCCCGATTTCGGCGGGAGGCTCCCGATTTTAGCCTCCGTCTCCCGCCTCCTGATCATATTTGTTAAAAACTGGATAATCTCCCGGTTTTGGGAAATTCCTACCGCCAAATTAAAAATACTTCCGATTATGTCCAATCAGAATCGTATGAGAAACACTGCTGATTTTTAACCAATCAACGAACAGAACGACAGTCACTTCCGTAATGTAGAATTCACCCAGGCTGTCCGACATTTTTTACAAGCAGTTATTCATCATGGCCACTAAACCCAATACCAAATGGCAAAAATATGAATGCAAATACCAGGTTGCATGGGAGAATGAATTTCCATGGATAAGCAAATGTTTGACCAGCCAGTTACACATTTTAAGGTAAAGATACCTTAAATCAGAATATAATGGACATTCGAGTGTGAAATTAAACTAGTCTTCCATACCATTTCAGAAACAAACTGTACAACTTCTAAAGTGTTTAGTGAAATTTTGCCTGACAGAGAATTTGTTTGGTGAGTGTATTTGAATAGTGTGGTAGTGTCTTAGTGCTATTTTGAATTTATGTTTGAAAGTTTTAAGTGAGGGGTGGCACGGTGGTGTAGTGGTTAGCGCTGTCGCCTCACAGCAAGAAGGTCCGGGTTCGAGCCCCGTGGCCAGTGAGGGCCTTTCTGTGCGGAGTTTGCATGTTGTCTGCGTGGGTTTCCTCAGGGTGCTCCGTTTTCCCCCACAGTCCAAAGACATGCAGGTTAGGTTAACTGGTGACTCTAAATTGACCGTAGGTGTGAGTGTGAATGGTTGTCTGTGTCTATGTGTCAGCCCTGTGATGACCTGGCGACTTGTCCAGGGTGTACCCCGCCTTTCGCCCATAGTCAGCTGGGATAGGCTCCAGCTTGCCTGCGACCCTGCAGAACAGGATAAAGCGGCTAGAGATAATGAGATGAGTATATTTTGATAGTATGGTAGTATTTAAAGTGCCATTTTAAAATTTTGTTTGAAAACTTTCAGTCAAAGTTTGCAAATGAGCAAATTCCTTCGATGCATTCCGATAGGATTTTGATAGAATTTCTAGTGTTTTTTTTTAAATTCTGTTGGAAAGTGTTTAGTGAGAGAGATGCATTTTAGTAGTACTAAGACAGTACAGTATTTATTTAATTGAATTGTTACTATTTTGGTTAAATCTTATCTCATCTCATCTGTAGCCGCTTTATCCTGTTCTACAGGGTCGCAGGCAAGCTGGAGCCTATCCCAGCTGACTATGGGTGAAAGGCGGGGTACACCCTGGACAAGTCGCCAGGTCATCACAGGGCCGACACATAGACACAGACAACCATTCACACTCACATTCACACCTACAATCAATTTAGAGTCACCAGTTAACCTAACCTGCATGTCTTTGGACTGTGGGGGAAACCGGAGCACCTGGAGGAAACCCATGCGGACACTGGGAGAACATGCAAACTCCACACAGAAAGGCCCTCACCGGCCAAGGGGCTCGAACCTGGACCTTCTTGCTGTGAGGCGACAGCGCTAACCACTACACCACCGTGCCGCCCTGGTTAAATCTTATTAAAATTTAATTTATATATGATATTATAGTTCTCTGTATTTTTACATGAGCTTACAGAAGGAAAACACATTTGATGCAATCCAGTAATACTTTCATTCACTGTGGCTATTTTAAGAAATGATAAACATTCTTCTAAAGCATCACTTGTGTTATTTTCTGTGGATCTCTGTACGTATACAATATTCAGGCATGAGATTTTTCAGCTAAAAATCTGATTAAAGACTTCCCTTTTGTTGTTATTCTATTAAAATTCAAGACGAGTATTATTTCAGATTTTTCACTTTGAGCTCTCTCATGCCTGTTACATGAATCCCATAACCTAGAGTAATTGATAGAACAATATCAACAATTCAAAAACTCTTTAATTGTATACATTTCAAATGGTTTGCAATTAATTGGGATCCACTGTTTTTATCGTTTCAACCACACATCATACCCTCGTCCAATTGAAAATGTCGTTCACGCACTTTTCTCCCCCATGAGAATTTTGAAAAGTTGGCAAGTATGGACTAAAGTGCTCAGGATGGGTTACAGTGCTTCAGGAGATCTGCAAGATACACCAGAGCAAAATCATTTAAAGACTTAAACATCATAAACAGGACGTTGTAGTTAATCTGGTGGTAATATGATCCAAATGCAGAGTCGTGAAGTTTCTTTAGATTGTCAGAACAATGTCGATTTCAATCTGTCTATTGATACATATAGCATCAGAATGAACATATTCCCTGAATGCAATGTTCCTATACAGTTCTGGAGCTTGAGACCCACCTGTCCATGTCATGGATTTAGGAGCAGATTAGTTGTTGAAGTGTAGGAGGTCTGGCTTTACTGCACATTAGGCTCATATTCATTATTACCTCGCCCGCAATGGAGTAAGCGGGGTGAGGTATTGTAATCAGTTTGTTTGTTTGTTTGTTTGTGTTTGTGTCTGTCTGTTAACAGTCGAGCATCTCGACCGTTGCACCAAATTTTCAGGATAGGTGGGCAATGGTCCGTAGATTACCTGATTAAATTTTGAGGGTAATCAGGTCAAGGTGAAGATTACTGGAAAGGTCAACCTTTCGGTCAAAATAACATATTTTCTATTATAATTTAAAAACGGGGCGGCACGGTGGTGTAGTGGTTAGCGCTGTCGCCTCACAGCAAGAAGGTCTGGGTTTGAGCCCTGTGGCCGGTGAGGGCCTTTCTGTGTGGAGTTTGCATGTTCTCCCCGTGTCCGCGTGGGTTTCCTCCGGGTGCTCCGGTTTCCCCCACAGTCCAAAGACATGCAGGTTAGGTTAACTGGTGACTCTAAATTGACTGTAGGTGTGAGTGTGAATGGTTGTCTGTGTCTATGTGTCAGCCCTGTGATGACCTGGCGACTTGTCCAGGGTGTACCCCGCCTTTCGCCCGTAGTCAGCTGGGATAGGCTCCAGCTTGCCTGCGACCCTGTAGAACAGGATAAAGCTAGCCTGGGAAATCCCATGCTGCTTTGCACAATCGTTCCGATCTGAAAAGACAGCATGGAAACTATGGTCTAAAGGCTCGCCTGAGTTAGGGAGCCAATCAGAGAGTGGGGAGGGGTGGAAAGACGGTGACGCGTACTACTTGACAAACGGAAGCTTTTGGGACTGTTTATGGATCACATTTAACATGGCGGCGAGCGATACGAACCAAACTTTCGATCAAGCTTTAGACACTGTTCTGAATAGTTTAGAGCAGTAATCGTTCGGTGCCATTGTTTTCCTATTTTTGTTTTGCCTTCTCTTTCTCTTTCCTTCTCTTCTTCGCCTCTTCGTCTTCTTCGTCGCTCTAACTACGTCACCGGGTACAACTGCCATGATTGGCCATGGGCTACGTATACGCCAAATGATAGACATTCGCAATGTCCAATAAACGGCCGTTGACAATCGTAAACCACACCTCCCCTACGAAAAATTCAATAGGCGGATTCCAGACCATATTTCACTTGTGATATGGTCTGGTGTTAACCAGACTAGGATAAAGTGGCTAGAGATAATGAGATGAGATGAGATGAGATAATTCAAAAACAGTTGCCAATAAACAAATGTTTACTGTTATGAGCATATAGGAAGTCCCATTTGGCCTTTCATTTGGCAACATGATCTCTGACCTGGAGTGACCTTGAAAGGTCAAACTCAAGGTCACAGATTTTCAGAGGTCTGTAACTTGAAAACAGTTGATGGTAGACAGATATTTACCATTATCAACTTATAGGAAGTGTCATATGGGCTTTCATTTGGCACCATGACCATTGACCTTGAGTGACTTTGAAATGTCAAACTCAAGCCCTGTGTCCAAAATCCCTCACTCGTTCACTACTCCCTACTCACTATATAGGGAATTACTATATAGCGAGCTCATTGGTAAAATGAAAAGAAAAAAAAAAAACACTTTCGGACACTAGTCCATCACGCTGGTATTTACGTCATTACTGTGGCACAATTAAAACGTGCCAGATCAGTCGGCTGGTAGGTTTTCAAAATAATAAATACCTGCATGATCACCTAATCAGTACCGCATGAAGTAAAATGAAGTGTGCTTTCCCTGTGTCCGAAATCACTCACTCATTCACTACTCCCTATAGAGGGAATTACCATATAGAGGACTATATAGTGAGCTCATTGGTAAAATGAAAAAACGCTTTCGAACACTCGTCCGTCGCGCTTGTATTTACATCATTACTGTCACACAATTAGAATGTGCCAGATCAGTCGGTTGGTGGGTTTTCAAAATAATAAATACCTGCATGTATTTTTGTGATAAATCCATATTATACCGAGCGTATAATTTCCTACATTAATCAATACAAAATACCTGCATCTTTCAGTTCTTTTAAATCAAGGCTGAATACTTTCTTCTTTGCTGCTGCCTTTTATTAAATCAAATTTGAGACTTTTAATTTGATTTCTTTCAGCGCGACCGCACTGCATGATGGGATATATTGCTTTGGTTAGTGACCATCGGTTGTACGGTACATTACTTTCCGTGATGCATTGTGGGATACTTTGAGTGCACTATATAGGGTGTAAATAATCCTCACTCAGGTTTCAGACAGCACTACAAAATGGCGTCCCCACTATATAGTGCCCTATATAGTGAGTAGGGAACGATTTCAGACACAGGGAAGGTCATGGATTTTCATAGGACTATAACCTGACAGCTGATGATTGAGAAATATTACCATTATCAACATATATGTTTTAAATAAGTGCTGATGGGCGAGGTTTGTTTAGCCTGGCAACACTTGTTCAGATTGTCTCGGGGTAAGGTGCGGAAATTTCCAGACATACACAGCGCCGAAGCTACAAAACTCTCCAAGTGACATTTTATAATCTTAAATGATTTATTTTATTCTATCAAAAGTGTTTCACTTTCAGAGAATGTTTCAAATAAAACTCTTCACTCTCCAAGGAATTTTTACTCGTATATAGATTTCTGAGAGTTTAACCCCAGCAAGGTATTATTATTATTATTATTATTATGTTTCCTCCTGCTGGATTTCCGCTCCATTGCTCAGCCAGGTTGTCAGCTTGGCTCCGTCCTTTTGATGCCATCACTGACAATTAGCAAGGTGATGCTGCACAAAACCATCTGGACAGACACATTTCACAGTGCTGAGGACGACAGATTTTGGCATGACAAAACACATCCAAGGTCAAACTTTTGGCCTGGGAAGGATCATATCGAAGGAATCGAACCGTAACTGTCACCCTCTTCCCTTTTGAATTCAGTTAGAATGTAGTTTTGGGTTGTTGGGGTTTTTTGTCTTTAACACAACTGCTTCTTAATTATAACAAAGTTTCTTAGGCTGTTAGTGAAAAAGCCAGGTCCAGCTGGACAGCCAGGCAGGTAGATACAGATGTACTCAAAGATAAAGTAGCATTAACGACAGACAAAATAATATTAACATCCGTCATAATAATATTGACATTCTGGAGAGATTCCAGGGCTCATTTATTAGCGATTGTTGGCTCTGGCTGCATGCAGTGGGGGTTGTGGAAGGGTCAGAAGGCTCTAGGAGATTACATTATGGCAGCTTTACTACTACACCAAATATGATAGACCTGACGTGTCATTTTTCCCTCCTTGCGCTCCCTCAGAATAGCCATAAATTATCAGCGGGGAGCGGAAAATTGATTCTCTCTCTCTGTACCCTGAAAATGTTCCCTATAAATATGCAGTGATGGGACATAGCTCATTTTATTAACTTGGCGTGGGAAAGTGGAGAAGTATTGAAGAGCAGCGTTGATGATTTCAGTCGCAAACAAAAAATGTTCATTTTTCATTTCCTCCACAAAAACAAAAAGTTGTTACTGTTTCTTATGGATAGAATAGAATAAATCTGAACCTATTACCATTAACTGATCATTATCAAAAGGGTGGTTCTTGTAAATTTTTATTTTATTATAACTTATACTTTCATTCACATCTCCAAATAAATACATTTTCATTTCATTTTGGTCTGGCACCACTTGAACCATTGATCACATGATCAGCTTTTCTTAGGCTAATCAGACACAAGGTACATCACCACTCTTGCCAGAGCAGTTGGGGGTTAGGTGCCTTGCTCAAGGGCAGTTCACCTAGTCCTGCTGGTCCAGGGAATTGAACCAGCAACCTTTTGGTCCCAAAGCTGCTTCTCTAACCATTAGGCAGAGGCTTCCCTCAATAAACAAACAAATCAACCCACTCACCTACTGATAATACTATCCATCCATTATCTGTATCCTGTTCTACAGAAGATGTAAGAACAGGATGAGCGGCTACAGATAATCACAGGCAAGCTGGAGCCTATCCCGGCCAACTATGGGCAAGAGGTACACCCTGGACAAGTTCCCAGGTTATCACAGGGTTGACACAGAGACAAACAACCATTCACACCTACGGTCAATTTAGAGCCACCAATTAGCTTAACTGTGGGGGAAACCGGAGCACCCAGAGGAAACCCACGCAGACACAGGGAGAACATGCAAACTCCACACAGAAAGGCCCTCGCCAGCGTCTAGGCTCGAACCCAGAACCTCCTTGCTGTGAGGCGACAGTGCTAACCACTACACCACCAACAATGCTAATAAAGGTCAAATTCAGGAATTCTACACAGGTATGTGTTTGAAGAACATTTTTCCATAAACTACTGACAACATTTCCCCCAAATTCTACATAAAAATATTGTCACATCAAGCATTTAATTACAGAAAATGACAACTGGTCAAAATGCCAAAAAAAAAAAAAATTAAGTGTTTTCAGACCTTGAATAATGCATAGAAATCAAGATCATATTCAATTTTAAACAAACACAATACTAATGTTTGAACTTGGGATTAATTCAGAAATCAATATTTGGTGGAATAACCCTGACATTTAATCACAGTGTTCATGCATCTCAGCATGCTCTCCACCAGTCTTTCATGTTGCTCTTGGGTGACTTTATGCCACTCCTGGTGCAAAAATTCAATCAGCTCAGCTTTGTTTGATAGCTTGTGACCATCCATCTTCCTCTTGATCACATTCCAAAGGTTTTCAATCGGGTTCAAGTCTGGAGATTGGGCTGGCCATGACAGGGTCTTGATCTTGTGGTCCTCCATCCACACCTTGATTGACCTGGCTGTGTGGCATGGAGCATTGTCCTGCTGGAAAACCCAATCCTCAGAGTTAGGGAACATTCTCAGAGCAGAAGGAAGCCAGTTTTCTTCCAGGATAACCTTGTACATGGCTTGATTCATGTGTCCTTTACAAACAAAAATCTGTCCCATTACAGCCTTGCTGAAGGACCCCCAGATTATCATCGATCCTCCACCGACTTTCACAATGGGTGTGGGACACTATGCCTTGTAGGCTTCTCCAGGACTCTGTCTAACCATTAGACGACCAGGTGATGAGTAAAGCTGGAAATTGGACTCATCAGAGAAGATAATCTTACTCCAGTCCTCTATGGTCCAATCCTTATGGTCTTTAGCAAACCTCAGCCTGGCTCTGCTTTGCTTCTCATTGATGAACGGCTTTTTTCTAACTTTGCATGACTTCAACCCCACCCAGAGAAGCCTGTGTCAAACCATTCTTGCTGTGCACTTAAAGGTCATAGGCAACGGTCGGAGGTGAAACATATAATATCAACTTTATTGTCTAGAAGAACGACCCAAAAAGCGAATTAAATCTTCCTAGTGTCTAATTTGCACCCTAAAATTGAATAAAACGGTTAAAATATACTGTTTTGCCCAATTTCCTAAGGTTTGTTTACATCTTACTTATGTGCACTTTCACCACCAGGGGACCGTCATCATGACGTCATTTAAGCCAAACAGGCTGGGAGCAGTTCTGTGTTTACTTGTGAACCGAGCACACGTGTACGGACTTTGGTTGGGAGAGGTTGTGTAAAATGTCTGAAAGCGATAGCAATTTTGAAGTAGGAACTCTCCAAATTAAATATCGAGAGGTTAAACCATATATGTATGAACCTATGGCCATTGTGAACCAATTAGTGAATGTGGCTCACTGGTTTGATCGTGCAGCCTCGGAATCGGACAGCGACTCGGCCGACTCTGATCGCGGTGACCCCGGACCTCAACAAGACTCGCGCCCAGACGATTTATCCTGGTAGTTATGATAAATTCCTACTTTCATCGTAATACTAAATAAGAGCCCTTTTGAAGAATAATTAAACCGCCCTCCCTGGTGGATATAGGTAACAATTACTGGACAGTGCACTGGTAGGCCACAGTAGGCCACCGCGGATGGCAGGTTAGCCTGCCATCCGCGGCATTATAATATTTATAGCCTACTCTAAGCGAGGAAATATCCCTTTGTCTCATTTCCACAATCATTGTACAGGATCCCTCAGGATTCTTGACTTGTCAATTGCAAGCAAAAGTAAAAATGTTTACCTTCAATCTTCTCCTTTTTGCTTGAGCGTTGCTGGTCCGTTTCTTCTTTGACTGCTTGATTTTGTTTCACGCGCACAATCCACTCTCTCCGCCTCATCTCCTCTTTCGGAAAAAAACAACCCTCTGGCTTCACGCGCACAATCCACTCTCTCTGCCTCGTCTCCTCTTTCGGAAAAAGCCAACCCACTCGCGCCGCCTCTTCTCCTTTTTCGGAAAAAGCCAACCCACTCGCTCCGCCTCTTCTCCTTTTTCGGAAAAAGCCAGTCCACTCTCTCTGCCTCTTCTCCTCTCTTGGAAAAAGGTAAAAACTTCTTCCTGAACCGGTCCCATTGTTACAGTTCACTGCACAACAATAAGGCATGGTTTTTCTTTGGAAATTCCTGAATGCACATCTGCACTCAAGCCAAACAGCAGTGTAAGTAAACGGAAGTGGACTCAACTCAAGCGGTTTGTTTGGCTTAAATTACGTCACGCGCTGAGTGGTCACGAAAATTGCCGAACAGAAATTCGCCACGATCCGCGCTAACTTATTTTAATTATTACTTATTAACAATACTTCTTGGGACCAGAAGAAAATTACAGAGGGTTTTTTAACATATAAAGTTTCAAATGTGCATAAAATTAAAACCTATTAAAGCCTATGAGCTTTAACCCCAGCTGCCATTTGCCATTCTTTTCATAGGTCACTTGATGTCATTCTATGGTTGTTGAGTGACATTCGAAGGAGTTGACGATCATCTTGGTCAGTGAAGAGTCATTTTCACCCTGTGCCAGTCTGTAACTTTGTTGTTTCCAATGTCTGCTGCTTGACCTTGTTTATATGAACTGCCATCTTTGAAATGTTGAGCATGGAAGCAACCTGACGCTCACTGTATTCCTCTGCCAGTAAAGCCAGACCTAAACCCTTCTTTTTCTCACTCAAAACTTTTTCTTAACTCTTTTGGCATGATGAATAGATATTTTTGTATTCTGATTAAATTTAAGGCACTACTAGCACTGTTTATGCCATCCAAACTGGCCCTCTTGCAAGAAGATAGTGATGGCCACAGAAGTGGTTTTAATACTTTTCCTCATTTAATAACATTTGGTTCAGGTGATCACCTAATCCCTGTGTCCGAAATCACTCACTCATTCACTACTCCCTATAGAGGGAATTACCATATAGAGGACTATATAGTGAGCTCATTGGTAAAATGAAAAAACGCTTTTGAACACTAGTCCGTCACGCTGGTATTTACATCATTACTGTCGCACAATTAAAACGTGCCAGATCAGTCGGCTGGTGGGTTTTCAAAATAATAAATACCTGCATGTATTTTTGTGATAAATCCATATTATATTGAGCATATAATTTCCCACATTAATCAATACAAAATACCTGCATCTTTCATTTTTTTCTTTAATCAAGGCTGAGTACTTTTTTCTTTCCCGCTGCCTTTTATTAAATCAAATTTGAGACTTTTAATTTGATTTCTTTCAGCACGACCGCAATGCATGATGGGATATATTGCTTTGGTTAGTGACCACTGGTTGTACACTACTTTTCATGATGCATTGTGGGATACTTTGAGTGCACTATATAGTAGGGTGTAAATAATCCTCACTAAGGTTTCAGACAGCACTACAAAATGGCGTCCCCATGATATAGTGCCCTATATAGTGAGTAGGGAGCAATTTTGGACACAGCTTGTGTCGGAATTCCAGCACAGACACTAGGATGCTTATTTAAGAAAAAATTGGACCAGAGCTCTCTTTCTCTTTATATATATATATATATATATATATATATATATATATATATATATATATATATATCAGACAGCTGTGCATGAGTCACAGTAACCCACAAAAGGCCCAACTGCCTCAAATCTGGAATGTGTTGCTAATATCTGCTGTGATGTGAACAGATGTTTTTATTATGGCAATATAAAAATGGAGGCAGTCCATGTTAATGGAACTGATGTACCTGGAAATTGCACTTGAATGATACATATGTGAGAAACATGTATTACAGTTTGCCCTTTAGCCCCACAATATACAGCATGGTACAAATATGAAAGGGCCATCATGCTAATACACTGTTGTTATTGCTTTTATGCTTTTTCTAGAATGTTAACGGTTAATGTGTCAGATTTACGATTGTACCTGTGCACTCTGGGGTAAAAAAGCAGACCACACAATGTTCTTTTTTTTTTTTACCGTGTTTCAGGGCGGCACGGTGGTGTAGTGGTTAGCGCTGTTGCCTCACAGCAAGAAGGTCCAGGTTCGGGCCCCGTGGCCGGCGAGGGCCTTTCTGTACGGAGTTTGCATGTTCTCCCCGTGCCCGCGTGGGTTTCCTCCGGGTGCTCCGGTTTCCCCCACAGTCCAAAGACATGCAGGTTAGGTTAACTGGTGACTCTAAATTGACCGTAGGTGTGAATGTGAGTGTGAATGGTTGTCTGTGTCTATGTGTCAGCCCTGTGATGACCTGGCGACTTGTCCAGGGTGTACCCCGCCTTTCGCCCGTAGTCAGCCGGGATAGGCTCCAGCTTGCCTGCGACCCTGTAGAACAGGATAAAGCGGCTAGAGATAATGAGATGAGATGAGATGAGATGAGATGAGATGAGACAAAAGTGTTTCAGATTATTCGTTCAAAAAGAGAACTCAAAAGGAAAAGTAATTCCATTTGACCTGATACTGCATGTTGCTTCATAATGGAAAGGTTTTGGCCCACTAGTGATTATTTATTAAAGTATACAACATTGTACATTTTATTCATGTATACAGTAATTATGCTTTGGCTACTTATGGTACAGTCCCAAAAGTGTCAAAAGTTTGGACACATCTACTTACCAAGACGTCAAAACTATGAAATAATATGCGGAACATATCTGGAATTATGCGGTGAACAAAAAAGTGTTTTAAAAAAAAACAATATACTTGATATTTTAGATTCTTCAGCATATCCAGTGTTTACCTTGATGATGCTTTACAAACTATTGGCATTATCTTAACCAGCTTCATGAGGTAGTCACCTGGAACGCTTTTCAATTAATAGATGTGCTTCGTCAAATGTTAATGAGTGGACAATTTTCTTGCCTCCTTAATGTGTTTGAAATTAAACAGTAAATAGTCAATAATAAAAATACAGGAACTGGCCCTATTCCATCCACAACTGTAGTAATCCATGTTATGTCAAGAAACTTTCAACTAAGTAAAGAGAAATGAAGTCCATCATTACTTTAAGACATGACGTGACTAAACATTGAATTATAATTCGAAGGTGTGTCCAAACTTTGGACTGAACATCTGAGAAGCAAATTAGCTCCAGTTATTACTTATGTTCAAACAGTAACAGTATAAACACCTATTTGAGACACAAAATGCAGCTTGTCGTGTTTGAGAAAGTGCTGTTCTGTTAAAAAGCACTAATACTGGAGACTCCTTTCAAAAAAAAAACCCTGTCCTTATTGTTATAATGCTTAAATTTTGTCCTTGGGTCCATCTCATCTCATTATCTCTAGCCGCTTTATCCTGTTCTACAGGGTCGCAGGCAAGCTGGAGCCTATCCCAGCTGACTACGGGCGAAAGGTGGGGTACACCCTGGACAAGTCACCAGATCATCACAGGGCTGACACATAGACACAGACAACCATTCACACTCACATTCACACCTACGGTCAATTTAGAGTCACCAGTTAACCTAACCTGCATGTCTTTGGACTGTGGGGGAAACCGGAGCACCCGGAGGAAACCCACGCGGACACGGGGAGAACATGCAAACTCCGCACAGAAAGGCCCTCGCCAGCCACGGGGCTCGAACCCGGACCTTCTTGCTGTGAGGCAACAGCGCTAACCACTACACCACCATGCTGCTGTCATCGGGTCCAGACTTATAGTGTATTTTTCACTCTTATATAAGGACATACGGTATATTTATTATTAATAAATAAATTAGTAAATATAAAATGTAAAATTCACGTAGCTTTACTTTTGCCAGATGTGGACAAGGGATTTTATGAGGGACAGTATGTGTAAATTCAGTATTAATGTACAGTACAATTACAGTATGTGTGCACAATCTTTTAGTGTCTTTCATTGATTTATTTGTTTGGGGTTTTGGGGGATTTTTTTTTTTTTTGGAGAGTCTGACAACCTCACTGATTCCTGAACTGGGAGTGAATTTTTTTTTTTTTTAAAGCGGAAACTAAAACCCCACCCAGCTGTGATAAATAAATAAAATGAGACAAAGAGCTCCTCAGGTTCTACATTCTGCATATTATACAAGTTGCATGCGTTACCCGGATCACTTTCTCTCTCCGAGTTTTGTTTCAAAGCAGCCAATGTTTACAAGAAAAGCCCTAAGGCCTGGACAAGAGATTTGAAGCTGGCACAATGTGGCAGGGTCTCAGCCAGAGTCTTTTTTGCCATCATAAGATGCTTTAAAACCATGACCTGTGAGATGATCTGGGTTTCACTCATCTTCGGGTCTTCATGAAGGAAATGCTTGCTAAGATATAGCAGAAAGAGAACGAGAAGCAGCAGCACTTATATTAGGCTGTGTTTCTTTACCACTTCCGTCCCTTCCTCCATCATCTGTCACATCTGTCTCCATGCACCACATGTCATGTGTAATTAACCAGTCTGGCGGTTAAACCTTTGCCTATAATACAGACATCTGGGTCCCAGTTAAAAGAGCTCTCACATCTGTTGTGTTTGCATTTTCTCACATGGAGTCTACTATATTTAAACTGGTATCAACTGGCAGACTGAAAAAATAAGACAATATGAGCATTATCCATATATATCACACAGTGCCTTGCAAAAGTGCAAAAGTATTCATCCCCCTTGGTGTTTGTCCTGTTTTGTTGCGTTAAAATGGGTTTTGGGGTGTAAGCACCATTTGATTTACACAACATGCCTACCACTTTAAAGGTGCAGATTGTTTTTATATTGTGACACAAACAATAATTAAGATGAAAATACAGAAATCTGGAGTGTGCATAAGTATTCACCCTCCAAACTCAATACTTTGTTGAGCCATCTTTTGCTACAATTACAGCTGTAAGTCTCTTGGGGTATGTCTCTATTAGCTTAGCACATCTAGCCACTGGGGTTTTTGCCCATTCCTCAAGGCAAAACTGCTCCAACTCCTTCAAGTTAGATGGGTTGCGTTGGTGTACAGCAATCTTCAAGTTATGCCACAGATTCTCAATTGGATTGAGGTCTGGGCTTTGACTAGATCATTCCAAGACATTTGTTTCCTTTTAAACCCCTCCAGTGTAGCTTTAGCTTTCTGTTTAGGGTCATTGTCCTGCTGGACCATGAACCTTCATCCCAGTCTCAAACCTCTGGCTAACTGAAACAGGTTTTCCTCCAGAATTGACCTGTATTTAGTGCCATCCATCTTTTCTTCAGTTCTGACCAGCTTTCCTGTCCCTGCAGATGAAAAACATCCCCACAGCATAATGCTGCCACCACCATGCTTCACTGTAGGAATGGTGTTCTCAGGGTGTTGGGTTTGCGCCACACATGGCATTTCCCATGATGGCCAAAAAGTTCTATTTTTGTCTCATTTGACCAGAGAATGCTCTTCAGTGTGTTTGGGGAGCCTGTCACATGCTGTTAGGCAAACTCCAAACGTGTTTTCTTCAGCAATGGCTTTTTTTCTGGCCACTCTTCCATAAGGCCCCCCCCCCCGTGGGGTGTACAGCTTAAAGTGGTCCTATGGAGAGATACTCCCATATCCACTGTGGATCTTTGCAGCTCCTTCCGTGTTATCTTTGATGCCTTTGTTGCATCTTTGATTAATCCCCTCCTTGCCCGATTTGTGAGTTTTGGTGGGCAGCATTCTCTTGTGAGGTTTGTCGTGGTGACATATTCGTTCCATTTTGCTATAATGGATTTAATGGTGCTCTGTGGGATATTCAAAGTTTGAGATATTTTTTATAACCCAACCCTGATCTATACTTCTCCACAACTTTGTCTCTGACCTGTTTGGAGGCTCCTTGGTTTTCATGTTACTTGCTTAGTAGTCTTGCAGAGTCAGCATCCTTCCAGAACAGGTTGATTTATATAGACATCATGTGACAGATCATGTGACACTTTGATTACATACAGGTGGATCTTAATCAACTAATTATGTGGCTTATGAATTGAATTGGTTGGACTAGCTCTTATTTAGGGGTTTCATACGAAAGTGGGTGAATACTTATGCACACTCCAGATTTCTGTTTTTTCATCTTAATTATTGTTTGTGTTGCAATAAAAAACAATGTGCACCTTTAAAGTGGTAGGCATGTTCTGTAAATCAAATAGTGGTCACCCCCAAAATTCCATTTTAATTCCAGCTTGTAATGCAACAAAACAGGACAAACATCAAGGGAGATGAATACTTTTGCAAGGCACTATATATATGGATAATGAAGCACACACACACACACGAGTGTTTTACTGGGAAATACGCAGTATTTTTCATCCAAGCTACATCTGAGACATGGAGACCCAAAACCGTGACATAAATATCTATATGTTACTCATGAGGAAATCGATGAATTGTTTTGATAAATTTGGGTACATTTTGTTTGTGAATGTGTCTATATAATAAAAAGAAAATCACATGTTGGCTGGAAGATATTTTCTTGTGTTGAAAAACTTGCATTTTTTATATGAAATACATTGCAGGTCGGCGGCACGGTGGTGTAGTGGTTAGCGCTGTTGCCTCACAGCAAGAAGGTCCGGGTTCGAGCCCCGTGGCCGGCGAGGGCCTTTCTGTGCGGAATTTGCATGTTCTGTCCGTGTGGGTTTCCTCTGGGTGCTCCGTTTTCCCCCACAGTCCAAAGACATGCATTTTAGGTTAACTGGTGACTCTAAATTGACCATAGGTGTGAATGTGAGTGCGAATGGTTGTCTGTGTCTATGTGTCAGCCCTGTGATGACCTGGCGACTTGTCCAGGGTGTACCCCGCCTTTCGCCCGTAGTCAGCTGGGATAGGCTCCAGCTTGCCTGCGACTCTGTAGAACAGGATAAAGTGGCTAGAGATAATGAGATGAGATGAGACATTGCAGGTCTGAGTGACATATTTAAATAATATTGGCTGGTGTTGAGTGGTACATCAGATATATTCCCTTCAGCTAGCATGATATTGAACAAGTTGAAGACGAATTGCTGAATGGAATATATCTGATATACCATGAAAAAAAGCCAGCCAATATTTTTATTATTATACATACACACTCTTTTTTCCAGTTTTTCAATGTTCATTGATATGTTTTTCTCTTGTAAACATGCGTGAAGAATATCCAATGAAGTTTTGATAGCCTTTCGGGTGTTCAATACATCTTTCTCTTTACCGGCGAACAAAGAAATGCTTCTGCACATGTGCAGCAGAAAACTTTTTCATTGAATATTCATATCAGCTCTGACATGTAATGTCATGTTGCCTTGACAACCATAAATTTTGTAAACCATATTCAATGCCCATTCTCCACTGAGTAGCGTGACATAATACACGTAGGATAAGCGATATGCTAGTAATATTGCATGCTATCAACCCAAATCAATGAAACCCGCTAGAAGGGAATAGAATACATGTTTTTATTCCATGGAAAGTGTCCTGTATGTATCATAATTCCCGATATTTCACTCCCAGTGTTTTCTTGCTGACTAAATGCATGTTGTCAAAATGGTGAACCAGTTCTGAATTAAAATTTTTTTGATTAACTTGTGTATTTTTGTGTGTGGATGTGTCCATATAATATCAAGAACATTACATAGTGGTGTGAAGATATGAAGTTTATCTTCTCATTCGCTTCGCTCACTCATGAAATATACATTCACCACTCGAAGATAAACTTCATATCTATGTCTGACAAACATTCATATCACACCATGTAATATCACATATATACGGTATTTATATGAGAACCACTTTGTTAGGAACACTTATGGACCCACTTATGGACCTGTTATCAACCTGTTGTGAAATGCTTTTCTGCTCAGCACATTTGTAAAGAGTTACTGTAGTGTTCCTGTCAGCTGGAACCAGTCTGGTCAATTTCATCAACAAGGCATAATTACCTGACTGTGCAGGTGGTCAGTGAGTGTAAAATGATAGTGTAAATACTGTGCATCAGATTATACTTATGATTTTAATATACTGTAATATTATAGCTTTCTAGTCCTTATATCTGTGTGTATTTCAGGGCATGTGTGTTGAAGATGATATGCTGTTTTTTGGTGTGTTATTGAACTAAACACAACAGGATGTTACAATCATGTGTGAACAATAGTGGTATGGAGGCCAGGTATGGGAATGGTTTTATCATTAGCCATGCAACAACACAGATGCAGGAAAGTCATCACAATTCCTTTGTGTCCACTGTAGATCTGGTGTGGATTTTCATCACCTGTGTTTCTGTCAAGCGAGCTGCATATTGTGTCACACTTTCCGGTAACAATATCTCCTGCTTTAAACATTGCCAGCATGTACAGTAGACCCACCACATTATGTTTGTAAGCCTGTTGGTTAAAACACATCAGTTATGACCACCCCTTTCGCTGACATTTTTCCACTGATGACCTGATCTCCAGCAGGACCCGGGCACCTGACTGTCAACAAGGTATGCTTATCCTTCACTGCAAGCCAACGGAGGCACCAGTCCATTGGGAAATGTTTGACTAATCAGCATTTTCACTGCACTGTGCTCCGGACTCAAAAAATGACATTATGTTCGCGAGACGTGACTGAACACCATTAAACCTAACTACTGATGCATTAAATACATTCTCTTATTTGTGGAAAAATGAATTTGAAGTCTAAAATAGTGTAAAATAATTGTAATAATCATTCTGAATTGAATAAAATTAATCAAATGGTACTTATAAACCAGTGCATTTACCTACAAATGTAAATTATTTACTTACTAATAAAATAAATAGATCCTCACAGCTCTTAGTGTAAACATGGGCTTCCTTTGGGGTCTCTGGTTTCCTTCTACTTTCTCAACACATGCTAGTGGGAGGATTAGCAGATTGTGCATACACATGATGCCATAATTATGATGGACTGGAGTCCCTTCCAGGGTCTATTCCAGTCACACATGCAGTATTCCCAGAATCCAGAACAACCCTGATCAATATAAAGAGGAAGATGAACGAATGAATGAATTAACATTGATATGCATTAGAATTATAGGACATTCTATTATTCTTGTTTTCCGGCTGAGAGGTTTGTTTATGCCACCTTGAAAATGACTTTGGAGCATTTCCAATTGGCAATGAAATAGCTGAAATATCTCCCCGGCTGTCACTGTCAATCACGTACAGGCACGTTTCATCCGTCTTTGACAAATATCTCTCAGAAAATCTAAGTGCACAATTAGTGGCCTCCATTCCAAAATCACTTCTGTCCATTTCCCAAAAGGCAAGGCTTCCATGAGGTGCTGAGGTGCATGGGCAATTTGAGAAACATCTGTCAATCTATTACACTATAAGAGCACTGAGAGGAAGGCCAGAATATCACTTTTCAGGAGCGAGAATGCACAATACATATATGTGGAATACATGTACAGTACGTACTGTGTGAGGTATGCAATAATTAATGGCCATGCTGATGGGTCATACTTGTTTTAATTTATTTTTTAAATCAGAAACAGGTATCAAAACAAAAAAGGGCATTTAGATTAATATTTTTTTTATTCAAGTTATAGGGGAAGATAAAGAAAAAATAAATACAATAAAGAAAAAAAAACATTGGGCACTCGGTAAAGTGCATACCTGCGCCAAGCCACATATTATCAAGATCAAAATCAAATCACTTGAACCTAGGATAATCCACCAAATTTCATCCAAATCCGTTCACTACTTTTTGAGTTACTTTGGGAAAAGGCAAAAAAAATAAATAAATCCTGGATCCACAGCCACATCTGGATCCTGAATCCACATACATATTTGGATCCTGGATCCGCATACATATCCCAACTTGCATCAAAATTTAATCAATTGTTCCTTGACCCATGGCCCATGTTTCCACCAAATTTCATCCAAATCTGTTCAATACTTTTTGAGTTACATTGGGAAAAGCAAACAAATAGAGGTGAAAACATAACCTCCTCCAACAACGTTGGTGGAGATTTAAAAAAAAAAAAAAGTTAAATTAACTGAATGTTCATTAAAAGGAAAAGGAAAAGTATTCCTTTAATGTATGGTATAGTATTTTGTCTGTTATGGGCAGGACATGATGATTTTCTTGATCCTCTATTGTCTAAAAAGCCTTTATTCCCAGTGTGTGTAGTAGGAATAGCATTTTTGACCCAGGGTTTACGCTGAGGTAAAGTATGCTATCTTTCTCATGGCCTATACAGACGTAAACTATGCTATCTTTCCCAGGGGCTTGGGGCAAAGGCAAGATAACACACCACTGCATTGCCCTAGCTTTCTAATTCTCCCTTTGCCTCGCAGCTTAATTGAGAATCTGAACAAACAAATTAATCATTGCAGCCCATAAAAATGACAGGATTCATGCAGTAGCATTCTTCATTCTCTCTAATTTGCTGCGTGTATGTGTGTTGTTGCCCGACTACACATCCCCCACCCCTCACCACACACACACACACACACACACACACACACACACACACACACACACATTTAGATGACTTTCTTCATGTGCTGAATCTGCGACTTTAGCTGTTATGAAAATTACAAATAGTTGTCAAGGTTAACGAGTTAATATTCTCATTCAATATTTATTTTATGGGCACAAGAGAGCGTCTCCCTTCACCACATCCCGCTGCCGAACGCGGATGGCTTTGTTAATCAAAATGACAAGGACAGTGTCCTTTTGATAATCCCCTGAATCATTGAGAATAAAAAATGAACTTTATTAATCAGCAGGTCCTGATTAATTGTTATGGAGTGAGAGCCGTGTCCATTGGCCCTACGTTTCTGTAATTTCCACTGAAGCCTAACAATCTCCCTGATGATTTGAAGCCCTTTGGGCCAT
This sequence comes from Neoarius graeffei, assembly GCF_027579695.1. Taxonomy (NCBI): domain Eukaryota; kingdom Metazoa; phylum Chordata; class Actinopteri; order Siluriformes; family Ariidae; genus Neoarius; species Neoarius graeffei. The sequence goes on along the minus strand of NC_083581.1, from coordinate 24,764,379 downwards.
CGTGGAACAAAGAAGCATGGCAATAAATAGCCAGAGCTGACGCTTTTCCTCCTGGCTGAGCTGAAATATAGTTGACAGTTATAAAATACAACGACATCCTCTTCTCCGCTTATAATTTTAGCATTTGCATATGAAAAAAATTGAATGGAGGTGGTGCTTTGGAGATCAAGCAAAACGAGGTCGTAAAATGAAGACAATCAACAAGGATGGATTCGGGCTCGAAATTCATTGAATGTTTTGGCTTCATTACACACTGCTAGTCATGTGTTCCTGCTTACATACAGGATGTCAGGATGTTGTAGGATGATGTTGTACTATACCTGTGTTCTAAAAATGTTTTCAGCCTGCTCTCATCAACTTCCCCTGATGACTCGAGAGTATTCTGCATATGGACTACGTCACCGCTCACAGTGCAGGGAACGAGGCTAAGAACAGGGAGTGGATTTTTCAGACTGAACTCACTTGCCCTTGTCAGCAAGCATAATGTCGTTTAAAATATCTCCTTGATCATTTGTATGGATTATTTCCATCTGTCAACTAGCTTATGAATGTGAATGAGCATGCATGCTCAAAACCAAGCAAACTAAATTAATGGCAGATTGTGATCAGATTTCTGATTCGGTGTTTAATTAAAATTCTATATCGCATTGAATACATTTTATTACACCCCAGTCCTGGTGAATTCTCAATTCTGATTGGCCAGAAGGTGTTCTTCAAATACATTATTATTTCTATAGTAATGACTAATTCATACAGACTTGTATGGCAGACACTCCACATAAACAGATTTAAATAAATAAATAAATAAACCATGCAGTTGTTGATATGGTGATGTTTTGGAAAAAGTCTCCAGTGTCAGCACTTTGGAACAGTCAGAGTTCTGGCTGATATGGGAATTTGTGCTTTCTGAACCACTGGTGTGGGAAAGACTGTTTATAACTGTTATAATGTAAATAATAACAGGAACTAACATGATTTGTAGATGTTCAATGGCATTAAATGAATTTTCCTTTAAAAACACGTCCTATTTTATTCCTTACATAGTTATTTTTCTATGATCATATCCAGGTCTACTCGCATCTGGACTAGGGTTGCCACCTGTGTCTGACAAAAATCCTGGACATTTCGACCATCCAATCGACCTTTTTGCTTGTAAGCAACGGCGCCCTTCACACATCTAACCCAAGACAAAAATCGCCCTTCTACGCTGAAATTGTATTGCTCTAATTAGTAAAAATGACGCTTTTGCTAGTTATTTGTTTAGTTAATTGCTTTACATAATATAGCAGGTCTTCATTATTTTGGTTTATTTCCAACAGTTTTTGGTTGTGGACACCTGGGGGCAGTAGTGGGCACAGGTAAAAGGGGAATACATAATTAAGTTCTGTTTGTTTGCTTATGTGGAATAAAAATAAATAATCTAATTTTTCATTGTATCTAAGAATACCTGAATGTAACAATGTAAGGTGTAGTGTCAAACAGCTTACCTGATTGCTTAGAGTGTGGTGTGTGCTTTGCTTGTGCTTGCCTGTGCCTCTGCTGCTCTTGGCTAAACAAATACATAGGAGGACATGTAACTGATATAACTGGGCACATACAGTACATACAGGAGTATGTACTACACTACTTAATTTAATTCACCAAAACCTTACCTAATCTTCCATTTATATTTGGTGTTTTTCTTTGCTGCTGCTATGAGTCCTGGCTGATTTTCAATGAATGTCTTGAACTCAGTACAGGACAACTAAAAGTTTAGCCTGACTTGAAGCTCAGCCTTCACCATTGCAACAGAGAGTCTGTTTCTTTTATCAGTCCAAGCATCCTCCATTGCCCCTTTTCCACCAAAGCAGTTCCAGGGCTGGTTCGGGGCCAGTGCTTAGTTTGGAACCAGGTTTTCTGTTTCCACTGACAAAGAACTGGCTCTGGGGCCAGAAAAACCGGTTCCAGGCTAGCACCAACTCTCTGCTGGGCCAGAGGAAAGAACCGCTTACGTCAGCGGGGGGCGGAGTTGTTAAGATCAACAACAATAACAAGACCGCGAAAGATCGCCATTTTTAAGCGACGAGAAGCAGCAGCTGTACAAACGCGAAGTCATCCATTATTATTATTATTGTTGTTGTTGCTGCTGCTGCTTCTTCCGTGTTGTTTTTGCTTTGATATTTGCGCCAAGGTTTATGCAAACATAGCGACGTAACTGACATATACAGCGACATAAGTGACGTAAACAGCGACGTAATGACGAATTCAGCGACGTAATGACATGGCTCCGCTTAGCACGGCGAGAAAAGTAAACTGGTTTTCAGCTGACTCGCAAGTTGAAATACACATTTTGCCCATCATGTACAAAAAACAGGGACATTCAGTGTCCCGGATTTTTTTTTTTTTCCGGGACAGACCATGAAAATCCGGGACAATCAGGAAAAACCGGGACAGGTGGCAACATTAATCTGGACTCAAGACTTTTTTTTTTTCTACTGTCTCGGACTTGTCTTGAACTCATTGGTATTTGCACTTGGACAAGTCCCAGTCTTGGCCAATGATCTCGCCAAATCTTCCAGTTGGTCTTGACCAAGTCCAGCTGCATTTTAAAAATATGTCATTTTTTGTCTCTCCTTCAAAGAAAATCATTGATGAAGCAAGCTCGTTCAATGGTCTTGCAAATGGTCTCGAAGAAGATTCTTTTTTCTGTCTTGGTCTGGACTCTGTTTCTCTCATTTGGACTGTCTTGATGTGGACTCAAATAACTTTGGACTTGGTTTTGATTTGGATTCGAACATCGTTTTTATTTGGACTCAAACTAATTTTGGACTCAGTTTTGACTTGGATTCAAACCACTTTGGACTTGGTTTTGACTTGGACATGAATGTCTTTGGACTCGGTTTTGACTTTAACTCAGATCATGTTTGACTCGGTTTTGATATGGACTTGAACCTCTTTGGACTCAAGTTTGACTTGGACTTGAATATCTTTCAACTCGGTTTTGAATTGAACCACTTTGGACTCGAGCTTGACTTAGACTCGAATTTCTTTGAGCTTGGTTTTAACTTGGACTCAAACATCTTTGAACTCAGTTTGACTTGGACTAGAACCATTTTTGGAATTGGTTTTGACTTGGACTCAAACCACTTTGGACTCAATTTTGACTTGGACGCAAACCTCTTTGGACTTGGTTTTGAATTGGATTTGAATGTCTTCGGACTCGGTTTTGACTTGGACTCAAACATCTTTGGACTCGATTTTGACTTGGACTACAATGTCTTTGGACTCAGTTTTGACTTGGACTACAATGTCTTTGGACTCAGTTTTGACTTGGACTAGAATGTCTTTGGACTCAATTTTGACTTGGACTCGAATGTCTTTCAACTTGGGTTTGACTTGAACTCCAACCACTTTGACTCAGTCTTGACTTGGACTCGAATTTCTTTGAGCTCAGTTTTGACTTAGACTCAGACATCTTTGGACTCAGTTTGACTTGCACTGGAACCATTTTGGAATTGGTTTTGACTTGAACTGAAATCACTGTGGACTCAGTTTTGACTTGGATTCGAATGTATTTGGACTTGGCTTTGACTTGGACTTGAATGTCTTTGGACTTGGTTTTGACTTGGACTCAAACATCTTTGGAACTGATTTTGACTTGGACTAGAATGTCTTTGGACTCAGTTTTGACTTGGACTCAAACATCGTTGGACTCGGTTTTGACTTGGACTCAAACATCTTTGGACTCCACTAAGGTGGTCTTGACTCCAGCTCTGATCATATCATATCATCAGTGTAGCTAGCAGGAGAAAATCGAGGCTGTTCCTTCCAGTGCTCTTCTCTTCCAGGCATGGTTTAAGTAACAGCATTCAGAGGACATGAATTCTTGCGGGTTTGATTTAAGACCTCACTTTCTCTGAAGCCTTCACTCAAAGTCTCAATCAGACAATCTCAAAGGGCAGGATCTTTTAAAATGTGAGCAAAATAATTCTGCATACATGGAGTGTTTATAATTAATATATCAAATGAAATGAGGTTTGTGAAGTGCCCGTGTAATTTCCATGCAAGTGCAGTGTGTGCTTCTGATTTGCACTGAAGATCTGACCATGAAACGGAATATACAAGCTTACAAAGTTTCTTTTCCCATAGTACGGACTTACTACAGTAAAAGGAAGTAGTGAGGGAAAGCCTTAATGAGTGATATATGATATGCCCTTTGTTTTATTATACACTTTTTGTCATCTTTCTTTTGTTTCTGTCAGAAATTGAAGCCTCCTCAGTCTCTCTCTATTTTTAAGTATACTCTTTCATTGCGTTTTCAAGGGAACAAAACTAATCTCAACCGAGTCACTTTATATTACCAGGCCAACAGCTAAACATCTGTTTGTTTATGAGCACACTCCAGTCAATATTTTTCATTATACAGAATTAATGGGAAATGTTTTTTCCCCCCTTCCGATCCCCTGCGTCGTCACTTAATCTATTCCACGTAGGTCACCCACCTTTAGCCCTTCATCTCTGTATATAAATGAACGAGAACGCTAGGAAGAGTGTGAATATTTTACAGAGAGCCGTCAGTCCCACTGGGGCACGGCGGAGTGGGTGGGTTCGATGTGGCATGCCGTTAATTGTGGAGGTGTTTTATCCATCACTGTGAATTATTCAAGGGGATTGTTAATAGCTATCCCAGATCCAGGAGGCTTGAGGAAGGAAGACGAAAGCCTGCTGCAGAGTGAGGCATCATTACCGCCCGCCTCTGATCTGAATCTGCCTTGCCTTCAGTCTCCCGAGCCTCCTATGTTGCTGTCGAGACCAGGAAACAAACAAACTGCCAACCAGGAAGTCATAAATCTGGAGTGAAGGCAAGCAGGGCCAGCAAGTAACAACCTGCACTGACTTTCGACAGGAAGGCGCGCAACAGCCAAGATCGCTCCGATGTGTTTACGTTATTTTCTTTTCCCCCCGCACACTTCTACTTTACATTTTTATTTTCTTCACTACTACTTGTATAAAAAATGTGTCCCAGAGTTGTTTGTTTATTTTTTTATTTTTACCATTTCTTTTTGAAATCCTTATTTTCTCAGAGAGACATCTTAAAAATGATGCAAAAGTGAGGTTTCAGTTTTCAACTGAGAATAGTAAAGATGCATCCAGTGCAACAGGATTTCAAAATGTACAGTGTAGGAACATTTTACCACCTACATCCTCTCTGAAGTGGTAATGAGACATTCATTATAGTGTCCTCGATGTCATGGGGTTCTTTACTGCCCCTTTTACAAATTGATTTTTGTAAATATTGTGCAGCGGTGGTGTCGTGGTTAGCGCTGTCGCGTCACAGCAAGAAGGTCCAGGTTCGAGCCCCGTGGCCAACGAGGGCCTTTCTGTGTGGAGTTTGCATGTTGTCCGCGTGGGTTTCCTCTGGGTGCTCCGGTTTCCCTCACAGTCCAAAGACATGCAGGTTAGGTTAACTGGTGACTCTAAATTGACCGTAGGTGTGAATGTGAGTGTGAATGGTTGTCTGTGTCTATGTGTCAGCCCTGTGATGACCTGGCGACTTGTCCAGGGTGTACCCCGCCTTTCGCCCGTAGTCAGCTGGGATAGGCTCCAGCTTGCCTGCGACCCTGTAGAACAGGATAAAGTGGCTAGAGATAATGAGATGAGATGAAATATCGTGCAGTATTTTAAAGTTCATCTTATTTTACAAATATTGTCGAACACTATATGTCCTTGTGTTGGAATAAATGAGTGTTTGACAGGGTGACCAGACGTCCCTGTTTTCCGGGGACAGTCCCTGTTTTTAGTGGCCTGTCCCCTTCTGGAGCTGTCCCCAGAAATGTCCCCGTTTTTAACCATGACCGACAACCCCCCCCTCCAAAAAAAAAAAAAAAAACAGACCGAAACACATCTACCAGGTTTCAGCAGATGCCTCATGTATTGTTTCTTGGATCTCTTTAAGACGGGCTCAGGCTGATTGCAGAGATGTTCTAGAACTCCTCTGGCAATAGCCTTTTCAGTATTTTGATTGGCGGAGCTGAGGAACAACTTTTTATCAGAGTGCCAGAATCGTTGCCTAAACTAAAGTCATTCATTCAGCTTTGACAGATTGCTTCATCTGCTCCTGGACAGGTCAACCATAGTCTTTTCTTGTAGGCTGAAGTGATACTGTTTGTCATCTATGTTATTTCGCCTTTAAACGTGTAAGCTACATTTTGCGATGTTGTATCTGACATAGCATTGCTTGTCACACTGTATTGAGATGTAGCGGTTGACCTAACAAACCGTAGCCTACTGCGGCCAATGCTAGCAGGAGAAAGCTCAGTGCAGCGCCAATCAGTCAGCTGAAGTTGTTGCTAGATGTCACGTTGCTGTAACAGAAATCCAGTTGAAGTAAAATTGTAACAGTTTGCTGGTATAAGCTAACTTACACACAAATTGGTGTGTTGTCCTACAGAGTAGCTGGATATGTAAAGCTGTAGGCTTATGGTAATGTTATCATAAGGCTACTCATTTAGGCTAGGTCATCAATTCAACTATAATAATAATAATAATAATAATAATAATAATAATAACAATAATCAGTTGAATTTATAGAGCGCCTTTCTCATACCCAAGGTCACTTTACAATTAGGGGGAAAATAAAAGTCCACCGAAAGAAGATCAGGATGTCATTCCAATTGTGTTGCTGCCACAATCCCACCGAAAGGGGCACGAAGATAAGTCCCACACCATCTACAGAGCCACTGCAATGCAGCCAGGCAACATCGCTTAGAACACCATGCCATGGATCCACAAAGTGAGCACAGAAGCACCGCCACACAGAGCACTGGTATGTCCCAAACCACCTGCACAGCCGCTGTGACGCCCCTGGGCAACATCGCTCAGAACCCTGCACCAAGCACAAAAGCACTGCCGCATAGAGCACTGGACAACCACGATGTTAAAAGAGCAACGAGCTCACTGCATGTCCATGGCGAGGAGCACAGGCATCACCAACAGCAAACCAAGGCCTAGAGGGAACCGACACCCAAAACTGGGTCCGGAGCTACACCACAACCGGCAGACAAAACACTCAAACAAAAAACAAACATCAAACTACACAGACAGAAAAAAGAAAAACAAAAGGGAAAATAAAATTAAATAAAAAGCTCTGGTGAGAAGCGGCAGCCAAAATGCACACAACTTACTCTCAACCAGAAATGGAAATGGAAACAGCTATGGCTACAATTTAGGCCATGGGAGATTGGGAATCATTTTTTATCCTCAATAATAATAATAATAATAATAATAATAATAATGTTACCATACCTTGAAATTGCTTGGATTGAAGTAAACAGTTTATTTACATTATGTTGTGTGTTTTGTATATTTTTAAATAATTGTCCATTACTAGTGGCATATATGGTAATTAATTTAATATATTCACTTTCACGGGTCTAAAACATCTATTTCAGCTCGCCTACAATTTAAGAGTTTATAAATCTAAACTATGGACCCATACCAGAGATTTTCACACTGTCCTTAATTAATGTTAAAGCTAGACTGCCTTTCAGATTTTTCAAGTGTAGGTCATAAAAATAATTTTCTCGATACCCAATTATTTTTGTTTAGTGGACTGAAAGCTACCGAATTCAAATCACAGACTTCCCATTTTATGAGGTTTTTTAATAGAACCATTAATGAATTTAAGGCCACATGGCCCTAAATTCTCCAATATTTTTTCCTGCTTCAACATGACCCAATTCAAGATACAAGATCATGCATGATGTGGTGGGCTTTCCCTGTTCATGCAAGGCATTGTGGGATACAAATTTGAAACAGGAGAACATGAGTGCGCGAATGAAACATGGAAGACCAACTACAGTAATGGAAAGTGAGAGGAAAAGACATTATGTTGCGAAGAAAAGGAAACGCAGGACCAAACTAATAAATATCGGCGGTCAGCAAGCACCTCGGTGTGATTGGCTGTTCGTTGAGTGACAGAATGATGGAACTGTCAGTGCACCGTCAAGGTAAACCTGTAGATGGCAGTAATGCAAGGGAACTAAATTTCACCAATTTTATGAAATCGACAGGCCGTATAGCGTTAACCTAAAGCAGTTGCAGAATCGGCCTACAGTGCACTCAGGGAGGAAAATCCCACTTTTTATGCAACGCATGATCAAAATACATGAAAACCAGAAATGCCCCCCATTTTTATGACAAAGATGAAAACATTAGATGTTTTAATGATATTTTCACCGCTGAACTGAAAATGTCCCCGGTTTTCCTCTCAGAAATCTGGTCACCTTAGTGTTTGAGTGCCTGACCTTCATTTCAATTATGTAATTCTTTACTCATTACATATTCTTCATTTGTTAATATACCTGTTAATGATAACAGACTAATTTTTTATTTAGCTGATGTGAGCTGTTGTACGGGGGCGGCACGGTGGTGTAGTGGTTAGCGCTGTCGCCTCACAGCAAGAAGGTCCGGGTTCAAGCCCCGTGGCTGGCGAGGGCCTTTCTGTGCGGAGTTTGCATGTTCTCCCCGTGTCCGCGTGGGTTTCCTCCGGGTGCTCCGGTTTCCCCCAAAGACATGCAGGTTAGGTTGACTCTAAATTGACCGTAGGTGTGAATGAGAGTGTGAATGGTTGTCTGTGTCTATGTGTCAGCCCTGTGATGACCTGGCGACTTGTCCAGGGTGTACCCCGCCTTTCGCCCGTAGTCAGCTGGGATGGGCTCCAGCTTGCCTGCGACCCTGTAGAAGGATAAAGCGGCTAGAGATAATGAGATGAGATGAGATGAGCTGTTGTACCTAGTTGGCATGCATTATTTGAAAAAGTGTACTTCACTGCTATACTTAAGATTTATTTTGACTTGTTAGGATTTCTTTATACTTACTGATACTGAACACTTCTACTCTCACATATGGCCCTTTTCCACTACCCTTTTTCAGCTCACTTCAGCTCGCTTCAGCTCACTTCAGCCCGACACGGCTTGCGTTTCGACTACCAAAGAACAGCACGACTCAGCTTGCTTCAGCCCTGCTTAGCCCCTAAAACTTGCACCGTTTTGGAGTGGGGCTGAAGCGAGCCAAACCGAGCCGAGTGAGGCTGGGGGCGTGAGCAGACACTCCCCTGTGCACTGATTGGTGAGGAGGAGTGTCCTCACATGCCCACACACGCCCCACGAGCACGCTGGGATCTGTAAACACCGCAAACCCGGAAGAAGGAGAATTACGAATTACGAGAATTTCTGAAGCCTTATGCGCCTCGCCTCATCTATACGCTCTTGCCAGTATCTGTTGGCGTTGTCGGTGACAACAAGCCACAGCACCAAGACCAGCAACACTAACGACTCCATGTCCTCCATGTTTATTGTTTACTATTCGGGTCGTGAGACTACCGCTTAAAAGCTCACTGATGTCACTGTTTGCGCTGCTTAACGACATCACGTGACGTCCACCCACTTTCGCTAACTCCACCCAATGTGTCCACCCACTTCCAGCCAGCACGGTTCAGCGCGGTTGTAGTCGAAATGCAACTCCAACAGCCCCGCTCAGCTCGACTCAGCACGGCACGGCTCAGCCCGACTCAGCCGCGTTTGTAGTGGAAAAGCGGCATTAGTTACATCATTACAAATAACAAAAACAAATATTTTTTTTCTCATTATATTTTTTTTAAGACCTTCAGACAGGCTTGTAGTACTTGAATCCGGGACTTGGACTCGAGTCCGACTCGTGCTCTAATTTTATGGACTCGTGACTTGACTTGGACTTGAGCACTGATAACTCGTGCATTAACTGCAGTCGGACTCGTAAATTGGAGACGAGGACTCGGATTTTTTCTTTATTTTTTGTAACATGCCATAATAATTTGGCATAAGATTTTATATCTACATTCATTTTTATACTAATTTCATGCAAGAGAGAGAATGCACATTCACCTGTTCATACATCATGTTCAGCAACAAACTAACGTCAATGGCGCTAAAATGCCTGGAGAGACGCCCCTAGGATTGTCCGCTTTACTTATACAGACTTCTCGTGTAGTGGGGAAAAATGCACTGCTATGTGTTCCATATGTAGAAGAACTATCAAGGAGACGACGGGGACAACCTCGAACTTCAATCATCATTTGGCAAGACTCCACCCAGAGAAGGAAGTGACACGCTATGTTCATTGCCCTGTTGATAGTGGCGGTTGCTTGCTGAGTGATGAACTAGCTCGTGTTAACCCTCTCTCATGCTATTTGCCCTGTTGATAGTGGGCGGGACTTGCTGAGCGATGAACAAGCTTTTTATCTGTAGCCTATTAGCTAAAATGGGGCAGTCAAGCAGTAACGTTAGTCCAACATAGCAGCAGAGACGGTTTCACATGAAGGCAGCAACGACCACTGTCAAATGGTGCAGTTGGAGTCTTGTTCTCGGACTCGACTTGGATCAATAGTGGATTCGACTCAAAATTTTCTTTAATGACTCGGACTTGAACACTGGGGACTAGAGGCTGGACTCAGACTCGAGGTTTAGTGACTCGGCTACAACACTGCCTTCAGATATCAAAGGTCTCTTCTTCTTTCATCCAGTCCATGACTGTAGGCTAAACCTCGGCTTAGTTTAGTATTAATTCATTTCAGCTTAGTTTCAGTCACACTGTCTTTCATTGGCTAGATTTAACTTACTGTTGGGTTTTTTTGTTTGTTTGTTTTTTTCTTTAGACTAGCATCGATTCCAGCAGCTAACCCAATAAGCTAGGCAGCAAATCAAATATGAGCTAATGGTAAACATTGATTACTTAGTGGATATTTCACTAAGTAGCACTAGTCATGGCGGCACAGTGGTGTAGTGGTTAGCACTGTCACCTCACAGCAAGAAGATCCTGGGTTCGAGCCCCGTGGCCGGCGAGGGCCTTTCTGTGTGGAGTTTGCATGTTCTCCCCGTGTCCGCATGGGTTTCCTCCGGATGCTCCGGTTTCCCCCACAGTCCAAAGACATGCAGGTTTGGTTAACTGGTGACTCTAAATTGACCGTAGGTGTGAATGTGAGTGTGAATGGTTGTCTGTGTCTATGTGTCAGCCCTGCGATGACCTGGCGACTTGTCCAGGGTGTACCCCGCCTTTCGCCCATAGTCAGCTGGGATAGGCTCCAGCTTGCCTGCGACCCTGTAGAACAGGATAAAGCGGCTAGAGATAATGAGATGAGATGAGCGCTAGTCATGCATGTGACCAGCAAATCTACAGAGACGGAATGATTTCTTTCTGAGTTTGAATCCCGATGATGCTGTTGTCATCCATGGCCAGGAACTCGAGAGAGCAAAATTTGGCCATGCTCTCAGGAGGTGCTCATCAGGAATGGCTACTGTCTCTGCTTAGTCAGTTACACTGATGCTAGTCAATCGTGGGTGTCTGTGAACTCATGTATGTAGAAGTGGGTAGATAGCGCTTTCCTCTGGGTGTGTTACGCCACCCCTGACGTTGCCTGAGTTTGCCAAGCAGTTTGAAAAGATGCAATCGGGTGGCGTCAAATGCCTCGGAAGAACCTCGTGGTAACCTTTGCCATCACTGGTTGGTAGCTTTCGTGTGATTTCTAGTAGACAGGAATTGGCTAGGACTAAATTAGGGAGAAAATCAGGGAAAATCCAAAACAAACAAAAAGGTTTACTTGATATTAGCTTCATTTCATCAGTTAAAACATTTACTTTTTGATACTTGTACATGTACAAGTGGTAACTTTTTGGCTTCCACTTGACATATTTGACTGGATACTTCCACTTTGATACATTATCTACACTTTTACTTAAAAATCATTTCTCAGTGCTTTTTCCATGCCTGTTGACATGCTAGTCCATCATTTAGAAATATTTACTCTCTTTCTATTCCACAAATCCACATGATCAATCAAATGGCTCTCATTGAACAAAACCAAACTAGGTTATCATTTCCTCACTGGAATTCCTTAACACATGATCCACACTGGTGGCCTCAAATCCATCTTTAACCATGAGGAGACCCTTCAAACCATGATCTATGAGTTCAAGGAACAAAAGCCTCTCTTTCAATGACAAGACCCAAGTGCATCAACCAGGCCCCTTCTTGCACAACTAATTCCAGCCAAGGCTATTCAGGGTTTGCCCTGTGGCTACAGAGAGCACTCCATTCCCCAGAAATAGCAATAGCTCATCTTTCATAAGTGCTCAGGTTGTCTTATTGAGATGATGGTAGTGGTGGTGGTGGTGGAGGAGGAGAAGGAGGGAGGGGTGTAGAAGAGCAGGGTGGGTGTTGTTCATTTGAATGTCTGTCTCTTCAATGAGCTAAGCGCTTATGACATAGAGTTAATATTGAAGTTTTGGGAGTGCTCAGTGTTGTGTCGCTCTAGGGCCTCCAGCATGCATCCAGTACACGAAACTTGTCATCAGACATCTTATCATGTGCATCTGGCTGTCAGGAAAGGCCAGAGTTTGCACTTTCATGTTGAACATAGCCATGTTAAATGTTTACATTTTCAAATAACCATTTTCATACAAATGAGCCTTTATATAAAGATGAAACCTATTTTCTTCGAAGGGTATCGTTCAAGACGTATAAAGTATTCAATTATTTGATAAATGTATTAAATTATCCATTATTACTTATCTTGTGCAGGGTCGCGGGCAAGCTGGAGCCTATCCCAGCTGACTATGGGTGAGAGGCGGGGTACACCCTGGACAAGTTGCCAGATCATCACAGGGCTGACACATACACACAACCATTCACACTCACATTCACACCTATGGTCAATTTAGAGCCACCAATTAGCCGAACCTGCATCTCTTTTGACTGTGGGGGAAACTGGAGCACCGGGAGGTGCAAACTCCACACAGAAAAGCCCCTGTTGGCCCCTGGGCTCAAATCCAGGACCTTCTTGCTGTGAGGTGATAGTGCTAACCACTACACCACCGTGCCACCCATTCAAATTCATCCATCCATCCATTACCTGTAGCCACTTATCCTGTTCTACAGGGTTGCAAGCAAGCTGAAGCCTATCCCAGCTGACTATGGGTGAGAGGCGGGGTACACCCTGGACAAGTCGCCAGGTTATCGCAGGGCTGACAGAGACAAACAACCATTCACACCTACGGTCAATTTAGAGCCACCAATTAACCTAACCTGCATGTCTTTGGACTGTGGGGGAAACCGGAGCACCCGGAGGTGCAAACTCCACACAGAAAGGCCCCTGTTGGCCCCTGGGCTCAAACCAATTGTCAGACTTTCACATAACATAATCAAACATTATTATGATTTACATTATTATTATTATTACAAAAAAAACCTTCAAGAACACTTTTTTCTAAGTGTTTTGTGTGATGTTACAGGAAACTCATCAACGATACAGTGGTGTCATAAAGCCACTGTGAAGTTGAGTATTTACCTACGACTGCACCACACAAAGTGTTTTACTCCTCTTACTGTATATCCCTCTTACGCTAGTGATTATTGAAGAATGATGTGTCATACGTCATATGACCAAATCATACAGGTATGTGCACCCCTGACCATCACACCCATATGCGGTTCTTCTTCAAACTCTTTCCACAAAGATCTCATCTCATCTCATTATCTCTAGCCGCTTTATCCTTCTACAGGGTCGCAGGCAAGCTGGAGCCTATCCCAGCTGACTACGGGCGAAAGGCGGGGTACACCCTGGACAAGTCGCCAGGTCATCACAGGGCTGACACATAGACACAGACAACCATTCACACTCACATTCACACCTACGGTCAATTTAGAGTCACCAGTTAACCTAACCTGCATGTCTTTGGACTGTGGGGGAAACCGGAGCACCCGGAGGAAACCCACGTGGACACGGGGAGAACATGCAAACTCCACACAGAAAGGCCCTCGCCGGCCCCGGGGCTCGAACCCAGGACCTTCTTGCTGTGACCTTCGTGCTGCCTCCACAAAGATCTGATCTCACTAATCCCTTGTATCTACATGAACACAGATCCCCACAGCCACGCCCAAAAAATCTAGTGGCAAGCCGTCCTAAAAGAGTAGAGCTTATTATAACTGTAATAAATCTGGAACATAATGATCAAGAACCACAGTGTGATTAATCAAGTGTGGTGTCCATATATTTTTGGCAATATGGTGTACTTTTTATCCATTTAGAGTTGTATTTAATGTTGCAGAACATCCATAAAACAGTCACTCCTAAGTCTCTCTTTTTTGCAGTTCGAGCAAAAGGCTACAGATTCAGCTTTTTTTTTCTTTTTTTTTTTTGGACTGCTGAAACTGGAGACTCCTTCTCCAGTGTTTGAGTGTTTGATATACAAGCCTGTCACTTGTTTCACTATAGAAGTGATAACGTATTAGAATATGAGCTTTAATATAAGCCTTGCATTATAAGGAATTATTATACGAGATGCTGATTTTGAAAATTAATCAACCCTTTCTGACCAATCAGAATCAAGAATTCATCAGCACTGTGGGGAAAAAGTGGTACAGTGCAGATCCAATCACCAAAACATTGACTACTGTAGCATTTCTGTAGCATTTCCTGGACAAAATGACATTTAAAGTGATTATTCTTTTACGTATCTTTATATAGCTAGGTAGATTTCGACAGAATATACTCACCAGCCACTTTATTAGGAACACCCATCCACCTGCTGTCTGTTTTATGCAGGCATCTAATCCGCCAATCCTTCAACAGCAGCACAATGCATCAAATCACGCAGACACAAATGAAGAGCTTCAGTTAATGTTCATTTTAAACATCAGAATGGGAAAAATTGTGATCTCAAAGTGCAAATTTCACTGTCGGTTTGAGCCAGATGGACTGGCTTGAGGATTTCAGAAACTGCTGATCTCCTGGGGTTTTCACACCCAACAGTCTCTAGAGTTTATACAGAATGGTGCGAAAAACAAAAAAACACTGAGTGAGGGCCTTGTTGATAAGAGAGGTCCGAGGAAAATAGCCAGATTGTTTCGAACTTTTTTTGCCAGGAAGGATATAGCAACTCATATGATCACTCTTTACAACCGTGGTAAGCAGAAAAGCATCTCCACATGCAACAGAAAACAGAAGACCACATTGGGTTCCAGTCCCACAGCCAAGAACAGGGATCTTAGACTCAAGAACAAATTCCTATTAAAGTGGCCGGTGTGTGTATAGATGACTTGCAACCACGTGATCAAAATGTGCTACGTCATGAGTGTCCGCCATGATGGTGGATCTACAAAGCAACTAGAATGACAGCTGCTGAAAGCGTGTCTGTAAACAATGCTGAATTTTCTCAGTATTACTACGATTTGAATGATCGAGCGAAGATTCGATACAAAGAGAAGATAGATATGTGTGGTTTTGACCCAGATTATTTTTAAAAAATCAGACTTTTCTGAAGATAAGACACTTCTACCGACCATCGAGTACAAATACAGGTCATTTCGTCCAGTAGTTGAGACATTTCGTCCTTCATACTGTAGGCACTATCAATTATTTTATATTTCAGGTATTTGTTCAAAGAAAGGAATTCTCAATGGAATTTGACTGAAGCAAAACACATTTTTGTAAAGTGAATGAGCGCTGTAGTACATGCGCTTCGACACTAAAGAGCGAACCACGTCGGCCCGTGCCACCTGCTGACCCTGGGATGAGTTAACTCCCTTGTCATTGCAGGCTGCTCACTTGCATGTCAATGCTTCCGTCTGGATCATATTAAATCTTTAGGTGCGGAGCAGTGCTCTCACGGGAGCTTCGTTCGCGAATCCCAGGCCGAGGCGCAGTCCTACTGACCCGAGACTGTGCTCTTTCAAAGGGGGAAGCTTAGCGGGTGATGCCTGTAAAACTTGGTTTTGCTGTAAGTTCCATTGGCCAAGTTATTAATTTTTAAAGCCGGCTGGGATCAGGATATATGACATATAAAATAATTGATAGTGCGTATGAAAAAGGCTTTGGACAAAATGTCAACTACTGGACGAAATGGTCATTGGACAAAGTGTCCTGATCCCCTCGTCTCCTCTCCATACTAAGCCTCAGTTACCCCTTTTCCACCAAATCAGTTCCAGGGCTGGTTCGGGGCCAGTGCTGGTGCTGGTTCACAACTCGTTCAACTTGCGAGCCAGCTGAGAACCAGTTTGCTTTTCCATAGCTCGTGGTGCTAAGGGAAGCCACGTCATTACGTCGCTGTATACGTCAGTTACGCCGTTGTATACGTCAGTTACGTCGCTACGTTTGCATAAACCTTGGCGCGAATATCGAAGCAAAAACAACACAGAAGAAGCAGCAGCAACAACAACAACAATAATAATAATGGATGACTTCGCGTTTGTACAGCTCCTGCTTCTCGTCGCTTAAAAATGGCGATCTTTCGCGGTCTTGTTATTCTTGTTGGTCTTAACAACTCTGCCCCCCTCGCTAACGTAAGCAGTTTTTTCCTCTGGCCCAGCAGAGAGTTGGTGCTAGCCTGGAACCGGTTTTTCTGGCCCCAGAGCCAGTTTTTTGTCAGTGGAAACAGAAAACCCGGTTCCAAACTAAGCACTGGCCCCAAACCAGCCCTGGAACTGCTTTGGTGGAAAAGGGGCAAGAGTTTCCTTGCCCTCTTTCCGAATCACGGATGGAATTCTAAAAAATCGGAACGTGCCACGGTCACGAGCACTGTTGTGACCACAACCATATACAGCACAAAGAAATAGCGTAGCTAAAAGAACGCTTAAAGCAGTGGAAACACAAAGAGTTTTGCGCACGCGTGACTATGTCTTGTATGGAATGTTGCTTGACCCCGTGTTTGTATATCCACCAAATGGCCAACATTCGGGTTTCTATTTCGCTTTGATGTCACTTGCAAGTCAAGGATATCTTCCATGCAGTAGATATAGACATGAAAATATTTGTGGCTGAAAATTTGTTTTCTACTTGCTTTGGAACTGTAGTCAGAGAGCCCTAACAGACTGTGAAGGTTATTCAGGGCTCTCAGATGGTACTAGGTCACTTGGCAGCAGCATCCTCTAAATGTTACCCACAAATCACTTGGTGCTCTCATGCACGGCTGTCCTGGGCAACTTCAGTGCAATAAATCTGGGCAAATTAACCATGAACCCAAATCCCATGTAATGAAATGTGCTTGCGGGACCTGTTTTTATGCATACCTGCACAGTCTTAGGAGTTGCTGCTCACTAATAAGTATAACTTAGAGAAAAAAAAGAAGTCTAGAGTCAGGATGCACTTTAACAGTTTAATTCACTTTGCACTGATTATTTTCTCCAGCAGTAATTTTTTTTCCACAGTGTAGCATTTGTGTGCAATGTGTTTTTGGTATATAAATATCTTTTGTAATTAAAGAATAGCGCTCTTAGCTGCACATCAGTAAACTCGCGATGCTTGATCGAGGCCCTCAGTCAGAATTCTAATAGTCTTGTTTTGTTTCATTTGAAAGATCTTTCCAGTGCTGCCCAGGAGACTCCTGCGAAAAAGAATTCAATGACCCATAATAGATGCCATTTGCGTAGGCTCCTGTCTAATTGTTCTCCAATGGATATGATAAAATTAGAATCCCATTTTGATTGCATGCTTGCCATTTTAAATTGAATGGCAAAATCACAGTGCGATGCGACAATGAGATGCCTGTAAATCTTCTGCGCCATCCAGCCGCTAACACTCCCGTCTTGTTGAAAATATATAAATAAAACACACAAGCCTGAATCTCTGGCTCACTATCATTGAGACACACGTTTGTATAAACGCCTAATAAAAGGTGTGGCCGTCATCTCCCTCTGACATATTTCAGAGTTGTTCTTTAACAACAAATCATGGGTTCCTGACGCCTGGCACCTGAATACAGAACAATGGAGAGATGAGGGCGAGATTGTCTTCATTAGGCCCATTAATATTCATAGAAAGTAGAAAATCTGACACCAGCGCGGACTTGGTAACCTTTTCTCATATTAGATTTTTTTTCTCTATTCCTTAACACAATTAAAGTCCAGCAATGGCTTAATTAATGCTGCTTTTTGTCAGGCGCTTTAAAGAACTGTCAATTTGGCCTCGGTCTGCCTGTCAGGGAGGAAGAAAGACAGTCATCCCACTCTGCCGCGAGACAGCCGCAATCATGGGGAAAGTCAAATTTCCAGACACCTTGCCAAATTGATTCTTTTAAGGGTTTTCTTCAAGATTATCTCTTTTTGTCGTTTCTCTATCCTCTGCAGTCGTCTGAATGGTAGAATAAATCATGGGTAAATTCGGGGGTGTTTTCTTTCTTCTTTCTACATGAAAGTCTGTTTTGAGCCATACACAAGCCTTTGTTTTTAATGCAATCTCAAGAAGAAGCCTATTTCATGTCTGTCTATCTATCTATCTATCTATCTATCTATCTATCTATCTATCTATCTATCTATCTATCTATCTATCTATCTATCCAGCTGTCTGTCTGCTGTTTGTGTCTATCTATCTGTGTCTATTTATCTTGTGAGCTAACTAACCAACTGTCTGTCTGTCTGTCTGTCTATCTTGCTAGCTAACTAGCTAGCGATCCAACTGTCTGTCTGTCTTGCTAGCTAGGTAGCTAGTGATCCAACTGTCTGTCTGTATCTATCTATCTAGCACTGTCTGTCTGTCCATCTATCTATCTTGCTAGCTAACTATCCAACTGTCTGTCTGTCTGTGTATCTTGCTAGCTAATTATCCAACTGTCTGTCTGTCTATCTATCTATCTCTATCTATCTTGCAAGCTAGTGATCCAATTGTCTGTCTGTTTGTGTCTGTCTCTCTGTCTGGCTCTATCTATCTATCTATCTATCTATCTATCTATCTATCTATCTATCTATCTATCTATCTATCTTGCTAGCTAGCTAATGCCTAACTGTCTGTCTGTCTGTCCATCTATCTATCTTGCTAGCTAACTATCCAACTGTCTATCTATCTATCTATCTATCTATCTATCTATCTATCTATCTATCTATCTAACTGTCTGTTTGTTTATTTGCCTGTCTATCTGTCTGTCCATCTGTATCTATCTTGCTAGCTAGCTAGTGATTCAACTTTCTGTCTGTCCATATCTATCTATCTATCTATCTATCTATCTATCTATCTATCTATCTATCTATCTATCTATCTATCTATCTATCTATCCATCCAGCTGTCTGTCTGCTGTTTGTGTCTATCTATCTGTCTATCTATTTATCTTGTGAGCTAACTAACCAACTGTCTGTCTGTCTGTCTATCTTGCTAGCTAACTAGCTAGCGATCCAACTGTCTGTCTGTCTTGCTAGCTAGGTAGCTAGTGATCCAACTGTCTGTCTGTTTGTGTCTGTCTGGATCTATCTATCTAGCACTGTCTGTCTGTCCATCTATCTATCTTGCTAGCTAATTATCCAACTGTCTGTCTGTCTATCTATCTATCTCTATCTATCTTGCAAGCTAGTGATCCAATTGTCTGTCTGTTTGTGTCTGTCTCTCTGTCTGGCTCTATCTAGCTAGCTAGCTAGCTAGCTAGCTAGCTAATGTCTAACTGTCTGTCTGTCCATCTATCTATCTTGCTAGCTAACTATCCAACTGTCTATCTATCTATCTATCTATCTATCTATCTATCTATCTATCTATCTATCTATCTATCTATCTATCCAGCTGTCTGTCTGCTGTTTGTGTCTATCTATCTGTCTATCTATTTATCTTGTGAGCTAACTAACCAACTGTCTGTCTGTCTGTCTGTCTATCTTGCTAGCTAACTAGCTAGCGATCCAACTGTCTGTCTGTCTGTCTGTCTTGCTAGCTAACTAGCTAGCGATCCAACTGTCTGTCTGTCTGTCTGTCTTGCTAGCTAGGTAGCTAGTGATCCAACTGTCTGTCTGTTTGTGTCTGTCTGGATCTATCTATCTAGCACTGTCTGTCTGTCCATCTATCTATCTTGCTAGCTAACTATCCAACTGTCTGTCTGTCTGTGTATCTTGCTAGCTAATTATCCAACTGTCTGTCTGTCTATCTATCTATCTCTATCTATCTTGCAAGCTAGTGATCCAATTGTCTGTCTGTTTGTGTCTGTCTCTCTGTCTGGCTCTATCTATCTATCTATCTATCTATCTATCTATCTATCTATCTATCTATCTATCTATCTATCTATCTATCTATCTTGCTAGCTAGCTAATGTCTAACTGTCTGTCTGTCTGTCCATCTATCTATCTTGCTAGCTAACTATCCAACTGTCTATCTATCTATCTATCTATCTATCTATCTATCTATCTATCTATCTATCGTGCTAGCTATTGTCTAACTGTCTGTTTGTTTATTTGCCTGTCTATCTGTCTGTCCATCTGTATCTATCTTGCTAGCTAGCTAGTGATTCAACTTTCTGTCTGTCCATATCTATCTATCTATCTATCTATCTATCTATCTATCTATCTATCTATCTATCTATCTATCTTTCTTTATTCTATCCACATTCACTGGATATGAGCAATCGTGTGCTCTGATTGGCTGCTCTACTACTGGGCAGCACAATGGTGTAGTGGTTAGCACTGTTGCCTCACAGTAAGAAGGTTCTGGGTTCAAGCCCAGCAGCTGTGTGGAGTTTGCATGTTCTCCCCATGTCTGTGTGGGTTTCCTCTGGGTGCTCCAGTTTCCTCCCACAGTCCAAAGATATGTGGTTAGGTTAACATGGGGTGGCTTGGGCTGAAGTGCCCTTGAGCAAGGTACCTAATCCCCAACTGCTCCCTAGGTGTGTGCCCATTGCTCACTTGTGGGTGTGTGTATGTGTGTGTTCACTGCTTCAGATGGGTTAAATGCAGAGGACAAACTTCACTGTGCTTGAGTGTACATGTGACAAATAAAGGCTTCTTCTCCTTCTCAGCCATCAGCTCATATACCGTGAGTAGAGAAAAATAAAGTGGTGGAGCATGTTGCTGGCCGAACCGAGGATGAAATAAAAACTCTACACGAAAACAAAACCTCAAAAATTGTTAAGTATTTAGAAGAAACAGAAATAGCTAAAAGAATATACACCCCCCAATAGCTCCTGTTCCACACTCCAGCCCAGTTGGTGGCAGTAATGCACCAGGTTGGTTTGCCAACCACCAAAAATCCCTAAAAAGAAGATGAAGAAAACACCAAAAAATCCAAAAAGAAGCAACAAAATATGGAATGATAGCGTCTGATGGTAAGAACATATGTTTTTAATTTTTTAAAAAATATTATTATAGCGGCGGCACGGTGGTGTAGTGTCACCTCACAGCAAGAAGGTTCTGGGTTCGAGCCCAGTAGCCGATTGGGGCCTTTCTGTGTGGAGTTTGCATGTTCTCCCTGTGTCTGCATGGGTTTCCTCCAGGTGCTCCAGTTTCCCCCACAGTCCAAAGACATGCAGGTTAGACTAATTGATGGCTCTAAATTGACCGTAGGTGTGAATGGTTGTTTGTCTCTATTGCCCCTTTTCCACCAAAGCAGTTCCAGGGCTGGTTCGGGGCCAGTGCTTAGTTTGGAACCGGGTTTTCTGTTTCCACTGACAAAGAACTGGCTCTGGGGCCAGAAAAAACGGTTCCAGGCTAGCACCAACTCTCAGCTGGGCCAGAGGAAAGAACCGCTTACGACAGCGGGGGGGGGGCGGAGTTGTTAAGACCAACAACAATAACAAGACCACGAAAGATCGCCATTTTTAAGCTACGAGAAGCAGCAGCTGTACAAACGCGAAGTCATCCATTATTATTATTGTTGTTGTTGTTGCTGCTGCTGCTTCTTCCGCATTGTTTTTGCTTCAATATTCGCGCCAAGGTTTATGCAAACGTAGCGACGTAACTGATGTATACAGTGATGTAACTGACGTATACAACGACGTAACTGACGTATACAGTGACGTAACTGACGTGGCTTCCCTTAACACCGCGAGCTATGGAAAAGCAAACTGGTTCTCAGCTGGCTCGCAAGTTGAACGAGTTGTGAACCAGCACCAGCACTGGCCCCGAACCAGCCCTGGAACTGATTTGGTGGAAAAGGGGTATGTGTCATCCCTGCAATGACCTGGCGACTTGTCCAGGGTGTATCTCACCCGTAGTCAGCTGGGATAGGCTCCAGCTTGCCTGCGACCCTGTACAGGATAAGCGGTTATGGATAATGGATGGATATTATTATGGCATTTTTCACAAATCGCTACTGTCATTTCGCCGGTTTGTTTACATTCTAAGTGGAAATTATTTAGTCGGACATTTTGTATAAAGTTTTTATTTATTGAATTCGCAAAAAAGGACAATACAAATGCTCTGTTTCTCAAAATCCAGTGAATGTGCAGAGAATAAAACAGTTATTCCACTCAATCTCATCGTACATGGCTTATAGCCGACTTGGTGCTACGTGCCTTGTCAGCTATTAGCTCATGTACGACTCGATTTCTTGGAATAACTGTTATATATTGCTAGCTATCTATTGAACTGTCTGTTTATGTATTTGTCTCTCTATCTATCTTTGCATCTGTCTGTCTTTTTATCTGTCTATCTATGTGTATTTCTATCTGTGTGTGTGTGTGTGTGTGTGTGTGTGTGTGTAGTGGTTGGTGTATAATGCAGTTGATTACAGCAGTACACCTGCACACTGAAGCATGAGACTCCCTCATAGCAGTTACGTGATTAAAACTGAGTCAATACGCCAGAAGAATTCTGCTCTTTGTTGAATGTCACTGAGAAACACATCAGAAAAAGCACACACCCATTTCCTCGAGAGTAGTGCTGTCATGAGGTGGGAGCTGCAAGCTGTCCAAACAAGATGACAGCTGAAATGGCTTCTGCTAATGACTGATTTCCCTCTTGTGTGCATTTTTGATCAAAAAAATAACTTACACGCATCAAGATGTACTCTCCAGAATGGCTGCAATAGCTGCCTGGAAAGAGATCTAATGGCATCTAATGGTGCAGTGATGATCTGATGAGCTCCAGCAATTATTTAGTTTTAAAATCAATATTTGTAGACGTCTCATAGAGGAAATGGAGTTTTAGGGACAGAATCAAGTACAGATATTATATTTAAGTGCTATTATAAAGATAAACATACTATATAGAAGGGAGAAGTAAAGATTAGACTATATTCATGATACACGTGCCGTTCTGTTCTTCACACGGAGCTCAAGTTTGTTCCGATATCTAATGTCTTGTTATATCACAATCAGATTCAAAAATCTGATTGGTCAGGAAGTCCTAATTAATTTTCAATAACAGCAGCTCGGACAGTAATACCATGTGTAATTCACATCACAGGTTTTGGCTAAGGTTAGAGAAACAGGCTTGGGCCCAAAGGGGTGCTGGTTTGATTCCCAGGACCGGCAGGAAAAATCTCAGGGGAGTTGAGTGAATGAACAGCACTTTCCCTTCCCTCTGTATCATGGCTGCAAGCAAGGTACCTAACCCCCAACTGCTCCCCGGGCACTGTAGCATAGCTGCCCACTGCTCTGGGTATGTGTGTGTGCTCATTGCTCACATGTGTGTGTTCACTGGTTCAGATGGGTTAAATGCAGAGGAGGAATTTCACTGTGCTTGAGTGTACATGTGATAAAAATAAAGGCTTCTTCTTCTTGTTTCTATAGAACAGCTCAGTCATAATGTAAATAAAAACAGAATGAAACAAACATGTTGCTATTTAATGATAAGTGTCATTGATATGGTGAAGTTTTTTGGAAGATGTTTATTTGACATTTATGGATGGAATCTCAAGTTTGTTTTCAGGTTTTCTACCATGGGAAAGATTTCAGGATAGAATACCATGCACTTTCTGGTGTCCCAGTGATGATTTTTTATTTTTTTTTGGCTGGTGAGGGAGCTGTAGCTAGACTCATGGACAAATAGCTTTAGAATGAAACGAAGAAACCACCTATTTCCCTCTAACCCTATGCCCTTTTGTGTTTTAGGTGGAAGCAGTGTTGTAGTCGAGTCACTAAACTTTGAGTCCGAGTCCAGTCTCGAGTCCCCAGTGTTCAAGTCTGAGTCAAGTCCAAGTCTCATCTCATTATCTCTAGCTGCTTTATCCTGTTCTACAGGGTCGCAGGCAAGCTGGAGCCTATCCTAGCTGACTATGGGCAAAAGGCGGGGTACA
Source organism: Neoarius graeffei (assembly GCF_027579695.1). Taxonomy (NCBI): domain Eukaryota; kingdom Metazoa; phylum Chordata; class Actinopteri; order Siluriformes; family Ariidae; genus Neoarius; species Neoarius graeffei. The sequence continues at coordinate 24,740,390 of NC_083581.1, read as the reverse complement.
CCCTGGACAAGTTGCCAGATCATCACAGGGCCGACACAAAGACACACAACCATTCACACTCACAGTTAATTTAGAGTCACCAGTTAACCTAACCTGCATGTCTTTGGACTGTGGGGGGAAACCCATGTGGGCACAGGGAGAACATGCAAACTCCGCACAGAAAGGCTCTCACCGGCCACGGGGCTCAAACCCAGACCTTCTTGCTGTGAGGCAACAGCACTAACCACTACGCCACCATGCTGCCCTCAAGTCCAAGTCATTAAAGAAAATTTTGAGTTGTGTCCGAGTCGTGTCCACTATTGATCCGAGTTGAGTCCGAGAACAAGACTCCAACTGCACCATTTGATGGTGGCTGTTGCTGCCTTTATGTATGTGAAACCGTTTACAGTGCATGCACGAGAGTCCGCTTGATGTGCGCACTGTCCGGAGCGCACCTGAGAGTCTATCTGATGCACGTGCCAAGGCACGCAGGTGTGACACTCTTGCACAAAATTCATACAAAAATGAATGTAGATATAAATATCTTATGCTAAATTATTATGGCATGTTACAAAAAAAAAATCTGAGTCCTCATCTCCAATTTACGAGTCCGAATGCAGTTAATGCACGAGTCCAAGTCATCAGTGCTCAAGTCCAAGTCAAGTCAAGTCAAGTCACGAGTCCTTAAAATTAAGGCACGAGTTAGACTCGAGTACTCCAAGCCTGGGTAGAAGCCATGGCCTAACGGTTAGAGAAACAGCTTCATAACCAAATGGTCGCCAGTTTGATTCCCTGGCCCAGCAGGAATGGCTGAAGTGCCCTATAGCAAGGCACCTAACCCCGAACTGCTGCCCTGGGTATGTTGCTCTGGATAAGAGTATCTACTAAATACCTCTAATGTTTTATTCCTTACAAAGCATACAATTATTCTAACTATTAATTGTATACAAACATACTAAAAACCAAGGTGTGTTGCATCCCTGTGACTCCTTGATGCGAAAAAAAAAATAATAATAAAAGAACCATCGTACAGACAGATGAACATACCTTGACGAGGTATAACAGTTTTAATTCTCAGCAATGTGCTCATCTTCATGCTGTCAGCGATTGCGGATTGAATATGATTTCTCGATCACATCTATTATAAGGTGTGAAGCTGGGGAATTGAAATGCCTCCCCTGTATTAATGAACCAGTATGCACCATTATGCTGAAGAAGGTGTAATGTTTCTGTCAGGTGCCTGGCTGGGGGAAACAGATTGAAACAGCAAAGGCTTCACTCTTAATGCCGAATGCAAAACAATGATGGCTTCACACTGTAATCATGTCAGTGTAGGAAAAGAGCGGACTAATTGGAATTATACTAGTACAGGCAGTGAGCTCATTAAAACCATGCGCACTACCTCATGATAAACAGTCACTTTAAGGGACTGGCACTAATGTGATGAGGCAAAAGCTCTATTTTGCACTTGCCGATGAACACATCTCCTGTTTAAGCTCCTTAGTCTCACTCACTGATACGTTCGGGAACGGACGCCTAATTGCCAGTGGAAATTAGCATGATGCTAACCAAGCGCATTCCGCTGGGGGAGCATCAGAAATGTTTCTTTAATGGACTTTCACCTAATTGTGATTTTTAAGCAGGATTTAAAGGGGCAATAATATAGTTAAAATTGTCAGTGAAACTTGAAAGAAAGAAAAAAAAAAGTAGAATATTACATTCTGACAATTCGTGAAGATTTGAAATGGTACACAAGCTTCGGAATACGTCTTCCTGTTACACAGTGGACAGGGCAGCTATGTTACTCGTTCCAGTTTTGTGACAAGCCAGATGGCAAGCCATATGTAATGAACGGCAAGTCACCAATACGCAAGCCAAGTAGGGGAGGGAAAAAAAGCATTGTATTTTTAATTGCTTCCAATCAAACTGCATTTACAAGAAAAACAAAAACAAAGTTATATTTTAAGATCGAATCAATGCCAGGGGCTCTCTCGCAAAAATGCAACAATGTCAAGTGAAGGTTAAATAATCCATTTGGTGGTGGCAACAACATGCTGTGGTGTCTTTGTTGAAATGATTCACATATTTAGTCACACTCACTGCTCATAATAAATCGCATCGAGCTCAACTTATGCAATGATTCCATCATGTTTACCACAGTCCTAATAAGACCATATGTATGATATGGAGATTGACAGTCGCTATGGTAATGAGTGAAGCCCATTTTTTCCGAGCAAAAAATGTTTCCACTCTAACAACATCTATTTAAAGCATGCGTAGTTAAGCCAGCCGTCTTATATAATGGGCTATTTCATTGTTACTTTATTTTAAATATGTCAAACCTTGGGGCCATTTGAAAGGTATGTCAATTACAGTGGCGTATTGGACATCTCATGTGTCAAAACAATGTGACGAGGCCCGCCATCTTGCGCCTGGCTGCTTACAGTTGCCTTGCACCATTATAAGCAGGCCATGATGACACTCAGACACAGGAGTGACAGTTAAGGCGAGCAATTGAGACTCATTTCGCTCATTGTTAAATTGATCAGGGCCAAAAATAGCACTTCATCCCGCACGCCTCGCCATAGCAGTTTGTTACATTGCACTAGGACAAACCCCTTTGTGCCGTTTTGCCTGTATTCAAATCTCTATAATACCGTCTCGCATTTAAAGACTGGCCGCAAGTCCCATATCAGGTCTTAATGACCATAGCTGGCCGGCTGGTAATATGTCACTGTTCGCAGGCGATCACCCGGTGGGGAATAGACCATGCCAGTCTTAGTAATTGCACACACAGAGAGATTTATATCGCCATTATGTTCACCCATGAGAAATAATTCAAACACAGGATAAAGTGCAATATGTGCCTGTTACAAATCCCTAAACTTTCCACGGGTACACTCCAGCCTTGTCGATCGCATTTTATACCACCGTATATGAATTGCTCTGCATAAAAAAAAGGAAATCTACTCAGTTCGAAGTGCTTTCTTTCTCTGGAAGACGCCTGGGAGTTCTCCTAATTGTTGACAGGCAGATAAACAGTTTGTAAGAAAGTCGAATAAAAAGATAGACTTGTTGCTCAAAGGTGATTTACTGTCAAGGTTTGAATTGCTCTCCTCCTGCTGAGCAAAATGTATCGGGCAACATTCATCTGCACTTTGATCATCATGGGAGAGTGAGTCGAACTCAACCCCAGTCGAGCACACCCTTGGCTCCTTGGGTTCTCTGAGGCTTTCCTGGGGCTTGGACATCGCATGATTGAAGGAGCTGCCAATAGAGCTCACTCAGCGTTGTTGTTCATCGTCTCTGCCTTCTCCTCAGGGAACCGGCAGGTGTGTGCTGACGCAGCCCTGATCACCTTGGTTGCACACCTAAGACCGAAGGGAGAAGCACTCCAAGTGAACAGACCGAATGTTTGACAGGCTAATGAACGGTCTCCTAGGGTTGTGCAGTATCATCGCGGTTTGTTGTTGCATCCAGGGCACAACAATCATCAGAAGGAAGCACAAAATGCAAAAATGATTGAGACGAAGAAAAATATCGTATGGTCTTGATACATGAACCTTCAGCAAGGATAAAGAGTTTTCTCTCTGACAAGTCAGTGGTGCATTTTGCCACGTGTGAGTCTCCTCTGAGGTTGAGGGAAGCAACAATGCAGCAGGGAAGTGCCATGTCGTCTGCAAGCAACAGCCATCAAGAGGAGGTCAGTCACTCAGAAAAAGCACTGAGAGTTTTGTCCTTCTTCAGGCCAACCGCTTCCTCAATACCTCTCTCTCTCTCTCTGTCTCCTTGTCTCTTTCTGTGCCCGGCCTCAAGGGGCTTGCTCACCGGTGATAGCCCCAGTCAGATCATACCCATGCAATCAAATAGAGTTTTATTATACCTGTCTTCCCGGGGCCGGCACTCCACTGCAAAAACATGTTTTGTTCTCTTTAACCTATTCCGTTGGGGACGCAAACCAACAGTGACACTGTCATTTGCGAGCGATGCAGCAGGACTCCCTCGTGGTCCAAATGTCAGATTACACCACGCAGTACTAGTTATCCTCCCTAAATATAGTTCCTCGGGTATCAGCGCCTGTCGCAGGAAATTCACGGCTTCACACACATGGCCTTGAGTGGGACGCTGTCTCAGGCCTTGAGAAGTTCTTACATGCAAGATCAAGCTAATTGCAAATTCATAACCATTTCTCACCTCGCTGTGGGATTCACTGTGGGAGACAGAAGGACAGTACCTTGCCTAGCCCTTCCGCACATTCAATTACGGACACGGGCTCCTTCGTGGAATGAATTTCATGTCTCCTGCAAGGTTTCACCAACAAACCGATATGTTATGGATGATTTCTCTTAAGTGCCTTAGCCTCTCTGGAGATGACTACTAGCACCTCAGACGATTGCTTAGATTTCCTTCCTTTCCATCCTTCTACCCTTAGACCCTGTATTCTTGACCCTTGCCACATATCACTGTATACAGAAAGCTGATACTCGATCACCTGTCACCATTTTGTGTCAGCAGTAGAGGGAGTGTGATGGCAGTAAAGAGAGTTTAATGGCTCAGTGGTGAGCGTATGAGAAAGGGGATATCTCTTCCCATGGTTCATTTATTTCAAACCCTATCAAAAGGAGATAGGTTTTGTCGCGCCGCCGATACATGTGCAAGGCCATCTGTTGGCCTGGATAAGGATAAGCGTAGTACAAATGAGCCATCACAATTCAGATAATGGTATAGAGCCATATTGTCTATCATTGCACTGCAGTTCATTCTGATGTTTAGTTGATGTCGGAGAATATCCAAGCATTAATATAGACAGAAGTAGAGTTACATTTAAATAGTCACATATAGAGCTAGCCAGATGACGGAATAGCTAATGATAAATGAAATGTGAACATCTGGGATTTCTTTCCATTTTCAAAGGCACCTATGCCAGCAATATTAGCTTTACAAGGCACATAATTTTGATCCAAACCTTTTTTTTTGTACCTTTTTTGGATGTCCTGTCAATTACAGCAAATTGTATCTGAGTTGGGACCAACTGAATGGAAGTGCCTGGAATCCAGGGCCTCCTTCCATGACCTTCAGCCTGTCTACAGAGCTAAACTTTTGATGATGGGTGTAATTGTGTGACTGGCTCTGTGACTGACAGGTCCAGAAATTGTTCCAAAGGAAAAAGTGACTAGGTCAGTCACAAGCACAACTGTGAGAGAGAGAGAGAGAGAGAGAGAGAGAGACATAAAATGTTGTGAGTATGATGTACTGAAACCTTTTTCCCCCAAGAAGCAAAGAAAGCCCCATGTTTTCACTTCTCACACTACAAAAAACACTTGGCCACTACAGACTGATGTGTAACATCTGTAACATTCAGGCTTTCGAAAGCTTGATTTAGGTCATGATTAAATCTAACTTATATCATAAGATGTATGTGTAAACAAAAAAATCGAAGATATACATGTAAATAAAACACTTTCTTAGAAGCTTTCTTGAAAAGCTTTATGGATGTGCTTACACCAATCAGCAATAACATTATGACCACTGACAGGTAAAGTAAATAACACTGATTATCTCATTATAGTGGCACCTGTCAAGGGGTGAGATATATTAAGCAGCAAGAGAACAGTCAGTTCTTGAAGTTGATGTGTTGGAAGCAGGAAAAATGGGCAAGCATAAGGATCTGAGCGACTTTGACAAGGGCCGAATGGTGATGTCTAGATGACTGGGTCTGAGCATCTCCAAAATGGCACATCTTGTGAGGTGTTCCCGGTATGCAGTGGTTAGTACCTACCAAAAATGATCCAAGGAAGGACAACCGGTGAACCGGCGACAGGGTCATGGGTGCCGAAGCCTCGCTGATTCATATGTGGCATGAAGGCTAATCCATAAGGTCCAATCCCACAGAAGAGCTACTGTAGCACAAACTGCTGAAAAAGTTAATACTGACACCTTTCTGTTTTAGCCAACATGAACTTTTTCAGCAGTTTGTGCTACAGTAGCTCTCCTGTGGGATTGGATCATATGGACTAGCCTTCATGCCCCATACCACTATACAATAAACACGATATATAAACAGATAAAAAACATAATTGTTAACATGATGAAGTAATTTCAGATTTTTTGGAAGGAGTCTCCAGTATCAGTGCTTTATAAAATCAAACAAGAGGTAAATCTTTAACTTCAAGTTTTCTTACACTGCAAAGTCTTCAGGACTTCAGGAGAGTTTTGTGGTTCCTTTTTTTTATCTGATTAACTTCACGAGAGAAAAAAAAAGGGATGTGGGTAAAGGAAAACCAGAACTACCTTGTGTACAATTCCACTACTATGAAAACAACATGATGCTCTTTCTTCAATTAAAAGATGAAAATATTTGAATCACTGGCAATTTGCTGCAGAATAAAAGGAATAAAACACAGATGTACACTTGTTGGAAAATAATCAACTTTGGGGTGCATGAAACTAACCCAACACTTATTATAGGATTATTTTCCAGGTTACCCGGCGTTGCCCGGGTTTTGCAAAATTCTGGGTTGCCCCCAGACTTCCATGTCAAATTTGGTGAAGATCCGTCCAGAAATGGTGATGTTAACCCAAGACAAACAAAAATCCAAACATCCACCACCCAGGGGCCCACCGGAGACCCTCTGGGGCCCAAATATGGAAATTCTGAGTTCTGCCAAATTGAGGCCATCTCCTGTACCTACGTGCCAAGTTTAGTGAAGATCTGTCGAGAGTTTGTGTTGATAAATGTAATGTGAAAGGCCTCCAGGGACCTCCCTGGGGGCCGTACATGAATTTTGCTTACATCTGCAAAATTCTGGGTCATCCCTGGACCTACTTGCCAAATTTGGTGAAAATCCGTCGAGAAATGGCGATGTAAGCTCAAGACAAACAAACAAACAAACAAACAAACAAACAACAACAACAATAATAAATTAGTTATATAATTGCTTCCTAAGCATTGTTAGCCAATTCTAAAGCATTACCGTGTAATTATTCATTTTTAGAATTCATACAATTTTTGCTGAAATATTCAAAAAGAAAAAAAAAAACCTCGATGGGTATGATGTACCTGAATATTCTCTATGATGTCCATGAGATATGGATCATATCAAGCCTGTAGTGAACAGAGAACTTTTCCAGGCTGTCTCGGAGATTATGCACACACTCCTCCGAAAAAACTAGAACGCAATCTTTTCTGATAATTACTTCAGCCGTCGTCAAGTCGTCATTTCTTTCCATTATTACAAAAGGGAAATTATCAACAGTATATATGTATTTTTTCTTCAGACATCCAAACCCATAAATAATCGAGGGCCTGTACAAACCCTGTGAGTAATTACCCATGTGAAGTGACAGCTAAAGGCAGGAAGGAAAATGACATGCCTCCAGCAGGGAGATGTAGTGTAAATTTTATGAATGACAAAGAAGATTAGTGGAGCGACTTGGTACATGTTACCGTGACCTCAGTTAGAGGGCTGGAACATGCAGAGAGTGAAGTAAACTGAATACAGAACTGAGACACAAAGCAATGATGATGTACGTCTTAGTCATGTGTGTGTGTGTGTGTGTGTGTGTGTGTGTGTGTGTGTGTGTGTGTGTGTGTACGGTATACAAGGGAGTTTGTCTTCTGCGTTCATGACTATAGAGGAAGATTTAACAGACAAATTTTGAATCTGGATCTAGGAAGTAGACACAAAATGGACCTCATCCTCTTCCGGCTGAAACCAGATTATAAGTCCGATTATAACTCATTACGCTCCTGAAACACTTCTTAAGTCAAAAAGTACTAAGCATTTTGAAAGGATGATCATAGGACAGAGTGTACAACTCCTGCAGCAGTTCTGCAGTATCAAGGTGCAATTATATTATTATAATTTATAAATCTATAAAGCATATAGGATTATTCCATCTGGTTTAGACGCTTTTACACATTTTCAGCTTTATACTTTCCTTATACTGTATGACTAGCAGCTTCTGTATTTTTGTTTTTCAAACAAATGCTTAAGATTAAAAAAAAAAGATATTTCATACTTGAAATGAGTAAAGACACTCACCGGCCACTTTATTAGGAACACCCATTTGGAACACCTGCTGTTCTCTAATCAGCCAATCCCTTGACAGCAGCACAATGCATCAACTCAAGCAGATACAAATCAAGAGCTTCGGTTAATGTTCACTTCAAACATCAGAATGGGAAAAATATCTCATCTCATCATCTCTAGCCGCTTTATCCTGTTCTACAGGGTCGCAGGCAAGCTGGAGCCTATCCCAGCTGACTACGGGCGAAAGGCAGGGTACACCCTGGACAAGTCGCCAGGTCATCACACGGCTGACACATAGACACAGACAACCATTCACACTCACATTCACGCCTACGGTCAATTTAGAGTCACCAGTTAACCTAACCTGCATGTCTTTGGACTGTGGGGGAAACCGGAGCACCCGGAGGAAACCCACGCAGACACGGGGAGAACATGCAAACTCCGCACAGAAAGGCCCTCGCCGGCCACGGGGCTCGAACCCGGACCTTCTTGCTGTGAGACGACAGTGCTAACCACTACACCACCGTGCCGCCCTGGGAAAAATATATGTGATCTAAAAATGTGACTTTCTTTCACTGTGGCATGGGTATTGGTTTGAGCCAGACGGACTGGTTTGAGATTTCAGAAACTGCTGATCTCCTGGGGTTTTCGTACACAACAGTCTCTAGAGTTTATACAGACTGGTGCAAAAAAAAAAACATCGAGTGAGTGAGTGACAGTTCTGTGGGTTGAAACAAACACCTTGTTGATAAGAGAGGTCGGAGGAAAATGGCCAGACTGGTTCAAGCTTTTTTACCAGGAAGGATATAGTAACTCATATAATCACTCTTTACAACCGTGGTGAGCAGAAAAGCATCTCAGCATGCAACCCCTTATCAAAAAGAAGTCTACTTCAAGTACATTTTATTAAGTATACTTACACTACCGTTCAAAAGTTTGGGGTCACCCAGACAATTTTGTGTTTTCCATGAAAAGTCACACTTTTATTTACCACCATAAGTTGTAAAATGAATAGAAAATATAGTCAAGACATTTTTCTGGCCATTTTGAGCATTTAATCGACCCCACAAATGTGATGCTCCAGAAACTCAATCTGCTCAAAGGAAGGTCAGTTTTATAGCTTTTCTAAAGAGCTAAACTGTTTTCAGCTGTGCTAACATGATTGTACAAGGGTTTTCTAATCATCCATTAGCCTTCTGAGGCAATGAGCAAACACATTGTACCATTAGAACACTGGAGTGAGAGTTGCTGGAAATGGGCCTCTATACACCTATGGAGATATTGCACCAAAAACCAGACATTTGCAGCTAGAATAGTCATTTACCACATTAGCAATGTATAGAGTGGATTTCTGATTAGTTTAAAGTGATCTTCATTGAAAAGAACAGTGCTTTTCTTTCAAAAATAAGGAAATTTCAAAGTGACCCCAAACTTTTGAACGGTAGTGTAAGTAAAGTTAAAGTATACTTTTGTGTACCATAATAATAATAATAATAATAATAATAATAATAATAATAATAATATCACACTTAATAGAGCGCTTATTCATTTCTGTGCTAAGCGCTTTACAATATGAAGTATACCAAGTATACTGATATCAATGTACATACAGTATACTTGTAAGTAAACTAATCTAATACATCTTGGGACTAAATTGGCCCACTTTTAGTTTATAAAAAGTATACTTTAAGTCTAAGAGAAGTAAACTCTGAGTATACAACTAGTATTTTTTTTATTTTGTACTGCAAGTATACCACAAGTAAACTTATATACTAATAGTTTACTAGTTCTATACTTGTAGTCCACTCTTTAGTTTACAAAAGCATACTTCAAAGTATACTGGAAATATACTACTGGTTTACTCATTACACACTTCTCGTCCACTTTTTAGTTTATAAAAGTATACTTTATAGCATATTGGAAATATATGATTAGTTACTGGGTATATACATCTAGTCCGCTTTTTAGTTTTGAAATATACTGCAATTACCCTTCTAGATATACTGTTAGTTTTCTAGCCCTAACCTTTACCTCATATGCACCACCAGTAGACAATTGAAGTGTTTTGTACCTTAAATTACAATGAAGTTATAAAGGTAAGAATTCACAAAATAACAGCAGATACTCAGGATAAAGAACATATTCATTTTCTTTAAAAATCAAAATTTAAAGCAACATTGTATTAAATGCCATAGTATAAAAACATGGCAATGACAACTGAAATTGACATCCAAGCTCTAAAGATAAATAAATAAATAAATAAATAAATAAATAAATAAATATTTAATTATCCCACTCAGTACCACAGACATACCTAAGAGTCAACAATGCTGAAGCACAACTACAGGGCAAGTACACTTAAACATAAGGCACAAATATTTTAATACTTTATTACACTTTTGTTCAGTATATCTTGATCAAAAGTTTAAGTATAAACTTAATATACTTAGACTTTTCTTTATATTTTTCAGTATAAGCCAAGTATACTTAAGTATAATTTCATTAAGTATATCTCTGATAAGTAAATAAAAAGTAGACTGAAAGCATACTCTCTCATTTTTAGTTTAAAAGAAGTATACTACAGTGGTGCTTGAAAGTTTGTGAACCCTTTAGAATTTTCTATATTTCTGCATTAAATATGACCTAAAACATCATCAGATTTTCACAGAAGTCCTAAAAGTAGATAAAGAGAACCCAGTTAAACAAATGAGACAAAAAATATTATACTTGGTCATTTATTTATTGAGGAAAATGATCCAATATTACATATCTGTGAGTGGCAAAAGTATGTGAACCTTTGCTTTCAGTATCTGGTGTGACCCCCTTGTGCAGCAATAACTGCAACTAAATGTTTCCAGTAACTGTTGATCAATCCTGCACACCGGCTTGGAGGAATTTTAGCCCATTCCTCCGTACAGAACAGCTTCAACTCTGGGACGTTGGTGGGTTTCCTCACATGAACTGCTCGCTTCAGAACATTTCAATTGGATTAAGTTCAGGACTTTGACTTGGCCATTCCAGAACATTAACTTTATTCTTCTTTAACCATGCTTTGTTAGAACGACTTGTGTGCTTAGGGTCGTTGTCTTGCTGCATGACCCACCTTCTCTTGAGATTCAGTTCATGGACGGATGTCCTGACATTTTCCTTTAGAATTCGCTGGTATAATTCAGAATTCATTGTTCCATCAATGATGGCAAGCCATCCTGGCCCAGATGCAGCAAAACAGGCCCAAACCGTGATACTACCACCACCATGTTTCACAGATGGGATAAGATTCTTATGCTGGAATGCAGTGTTTTCCTTTCTCCAAACATAACGCTTCTCATTTAAATCAAAAAGCTCTATTTTGGTCTCATCCGTCCACAAAACATTTTTCCAATAGCCTTCTGGTTTGTCCACGTGATCTTTAGCAAACTGCAGACAAGCAGCAATGTTCTTTTTTGGAGAGCAGTGGCTTTCTCCTTGCAACCCTGCCATGCACACCATTGTTGTTCAGTGTTCTCCTGATGGTGGACTCATGAACATTAACATTAGCCAATGTGAGAGAGGCCTTCAGTTGCTTAGAAGTTACCCTGGGGTCCTTTGTAACCTTACCAACTATTACACGCCTTGCTCTTGGAGTGATCTTTGTTGGTCGACCACTCTTGGAGAGGGGAACAATGGTCTTGAATTTCCTCCATTTGTACACAATCTGTCTGACTGTGGATTGGTGGAGTCCAAACTCTTTAGAGATGGTTTTGTAACCTTTTCCAGCCTGATGAGCATCAACAACGCTTTTTCTGAGGTCCTCAGAAATCTCCTTTGTTCGTGCCATGATACACTTCCACAAACATGTGTTGTGAAGATCAGACTTTGATAGATCCCTGTTCTTTAAATAAAACAGGGTGCCCACGCACACCTGATTGTCATCCCATTGATTGAAAACATCTGACTCTAATTTCACCTTCAAAATAACTGCTAATCCTAGAGGTTCACATACTTTTGCCACTCACAGATATGTAATATTGGATCATTTTCCTCAATAAATAAATGACCAAGAATAATATTTTTGTCTCATTTGTTTAACTGGGTTCTCTTTATCTACTTTTAGGACTTGTGTGAAAATCTGATGATGTTTTAGGTCATATTTATGCAGAAATATAGAAAATTCTAAAGGGTTCACAAACTTTCAAGCACCACTGTAGAAGCCCACTTGAATAAACTTCTTTTTTGTAAGGGACAGCACAAGACCACATTGGGTTCCAGTCCTGCAGCTAAGAACAGGGATCTTAGAATCAACAACAACAAGTTCCTATTAAAGTATCTCGTGAGTGTAGGTTAAATAATGATGCATGGTTTACTGAAAGGATAGATAAGACTCGATACATTTGACTATACTGTTAATATTTTTTAGTGAATGCTGCAACTGTTTTGGGGTTAAGTTTTCATAAATTAGCTTCTTATGGGAATAAGAACTATCCAAATTTGCCTTGCGAGTCTTTAACTCAGAAAGGAGCTAGAGAGAGTTGTAAATATGCACACAGGAAGAAAAAAAAGTGAAAATGGTGAAAAAGAGAAACACCGGTCCTGATGAAGAAGTGTTTTGCTGGCACTGACTCCGTCACTGGGTAACACCCATGACTCAACCACGACATTGCTGCCTGATTGTTATTTTTGTTCCACCATGTCTCCCTTGCACTATTCAATATGGCCTCCACCCTGAGTCTTCTCACTCTGTCTGATCTGCCATTGATACTCCTTTGTGTTGCCTTTCCATAGTGAGGCTTTGTTCGCTATAATAATTACAGGGGTATTTCTTTTCAATTGTGTTCCTGAATGGTGCTTGCGAAGCTTCTCTGTCTGCCATGAGGTCTGACAGTGAGATGGGGCATGCCACCACACACACAGACACACACACACACACACACTACTGATGAATGGCGGAAGCCGATCAAAAAAGGTTCTTGCTTTGTCAGAGGCCTGATGTCACTGCTCCAGAGGAGAAACTACAGAGGACAGTGCCAGTGCCAGTGTAGATTCTAGATGAGTTCTGTAAGGACCTGGTGCAGGGCATGAGTTCCAGTGCTGGCCGTGCTGTGTTGCAAAACTCCATGCCGGATTGTGTCTCGTCTTGTAAAATAGCTGACATTCTGATTTAATTAACATTCACAGCTGCCAGATGAATTACAAAATCAAAAATGGTGTCTTGTACACTGTCTCACTCGTCAAGAAAACACTTATCTGCTTGTTTCTGTACCACACCAGCCAAGCCGTCCCATTGAGACTCCTCATAGCCCATATGTACAGGTATCAAGGTCCCGGGCCAAGGATGTTTTTTTTTTTTTCTTATTGATATTCAGTGTCTGACACGGAATAAACCCAGGTAAATGTTTCTTGACTGGGAATCGGTCCTTGATTCAGGATGAAGGTGCATGTCTGAACTAGCGCTAGAAACATAAACATATTGTGCCAGAAAGATAAATCTGTCTAGTGGCTTTAAAATGCTGTATCTCTTCAGGATTCGCATTAGGAAGAGGGCCTCCTCACGTCTCCAGAGGAAAAATCAATATCGAGAAAGCAAGCAGAAATTATGTGTGTGTGTACTCTGTGATGAATTGCACTTAGCACCTTTTTCACTACCAGATCAGCCAAAATTGAAATGATTTATTTTTGCACCATGTAGTCTTTAACCAAATATGACAATAAGATGTTTTCAGTAACGGAAAACCCATTTGAGCAAGGGAACCGTACTTGCATTGCATTGCATGCCACAGTAAGCAGAAATCTGGCATGCTGAGATGCATGAGCGTTTTGAAAAGGATTGGACAGATGCTCTTCATTTCAAAAGCATTTTCTCATTGCCAAAGGCAAATCACCGAAATGCATGTCAGTCACTCCATTCTCTTGCAGAATGCTTTTCACTGAGCCTCGCAATTCCATTCCTCTGTTTCCATTCCTTTATGTGCAGAAAAAATCTGGAGAAGTACATATAACCTTTACATTTATAAGCATATGAAAGCCTCGTATTAAACTGATTGGTCCATCCTTATGTTAGAATGGGACGGATTGTCCGAGAAGCAATTGCGCAAGTCCGTCTCGCATCAAAAAAACCACTTTCTGAATTAAACGTCAGACATTTAATGCTTCTATGACAGCATTGAAATATTTAACCTGTTCCCGTTATGTCGATGCTGCTCACGTGTGGTGTCTTAGAACGGTTCAAAGATATTTACAGTATTTTTTCGGCCGCTCAGGACAAAAAAAGCTTTCCATTATGTGAAAAATGAAACATCATATCCGTCAAAGTGTCTCCTGACCAATACATAAATAGAGCTGAGCTCAGATCTCAGCCAACATATAAGGAGAGTACAAATCGTTCGAAAGATTTTAAACACGATGTGGATTATGGAAAGGAAATGAAAACGATAACAATAACAGAGCAAACAGTATGCAGTAAGAGCTGTATGAATTATGCAGGGAAGTGAAGGGTGTGTGATGGTGGTTGATGGTGAAGATTG